>NW_026067909.1:31857325-31934112 GCF_014885135.2 Alexandromys fortis | reverse complement strand
TAAGGTGAGCATCCAGACTGCCTAGGCTCCCACAAAGCCAATACGTGCAGTAGGCTCAAAAACCCATTGCCATTGTTCTTGAGGTCTCAGTAGTCCTCATTGTCCACTATGTTCAGTGAGACCTGTTTTAACCCAGGCTTTTTCAGACCCAGGCCAGCTGGCCTTGGTGAGTTCCCGATAGAACATCCCCATTGTCTCAGTGTGTGGGTTCACCCCTCGCGGTCCTGAGTTCCTTGCTCGTTCGTAGCTTTAATTTTGAAAGCATTTTAAATGTTGAAGGCTTATAGGTATTTTAACTTTCTGATGCGGTGCCGTAGAACGCACAGGGCGGTCTACGCAGTCAGCAGCCCTCCAGTCTACAGATGGATATTTATCCAAACAAATGAAAAGTAAGATCATTAGAATTAGATTTAATCACTGAGCAGATCAGGAAGTGGGCTGACATTTTTAAGGAATGAGGTTTACAAACTGGGTCATCCTAGAAGGATGACATTAAGACACTAGAATATTCCTGAAACAGTATTAAAAATCAAGGATACTTGAAACTTGCAACATTTTGGGAAACATAGTTTTCTCCCTCAAATGCTTATATTGTTACTTTGACTCAGTGGTGAAATTCACCCGGAAGAGGGAACAGCAGTGTATGAGTTGGTTTATCCTCCACTGCTTGTGGGCCCTCGGGATCAGGCCAGTCCCTCTCTGGCCCTCACCTCTGCAGTGCCTTGGATGTCTGTAGGCAGCTAGGCTAGCGTCACACATCCAGTGAAGATTCCTTTCTGGAATGTTCCGTGCAGTTGGGAGTAGGAATGCTCCACCGAGAAAGGCTTTGCACCATGGGTGCGTTAACTTCATATAAACAGGCAGAACACACAGTCTCAGGTTATCTCCGTTTACTGCTAGAGTGCTGTAGGAGCATCATCAGCTGCTCTAGGAGTTAAGTGCCCCCCGCCACATGAGCTCCTGTTAGGAAATGAATAAAGAAAAGGGTAGCACCCAGCACAGACAAGGCAAAAGCTTCCAGAAGAAATACTTGGGAAACACTTTTCCCCCCTTTTAGGGAATGGTGCTGCACTGCCCCCTTTGGCACTTCAGCATCACAACAAGTTTCTACACAGACTTAGAAAATTCTGAAACCAGAGAGATAGTGGGGTGTAGCAGCTATAGAGTGTCAGGTTCACACAGAACTAGGTTACCAGATACCATGCTTAGAGTAACAAGTAATTAGCCTGAAACTTCCAGCAAGCACACCACTGTCTTTTCGGTGGCTTCCAACCTCCAAGAAGTAGGGAGTAACTGGAGGCTCTAACTGACGTTTTCTGCCTTAATTCGAGTGTGTATGTGTGTTGGAACAGTGGCCTGTTTTCACAGGTGCCCCTTTCTTTCGGCTTCTCTAAAACAAATACTCCGTGCAACTTGAACCCGATTTATTCAAGGATAAGAAAGGGGCCTAAAAGCAGGCTGTACAATTGGGGACCATTAAAGCGTTCTCAATGCGAGACAGCGAGGGGCGGGGGTGTGCGTTTCAAACTTCACACCAACCACAAGCCAAACCTTTTCAGGAGCCGAAAGATGAGAAGAGCAGAAATCCAAGCTCTTGGAGAGCACACAGCCCCGGGAACCAGTTCAGCAACTCCACCAGGTGAGGAGCTGACCTGGGCACCAAAGGAAGGGCCTGATCTACAGCCTAGAGAACCTCTGCCCAGCAAGCTCCACCATGATGGCAGAGGGCCTCTGGCCTCACGGCCCCAGCTTGCATTCTACGGTCACATCACGGGGGATACATTTCTCCAGACTTATCATTTTCCTCTGCCTTCCTACAATTACCAACGAATCAAAAGGACATTAAATTTCACAGCTTACATTGCTGTACAACTGCAGGAAAACAGACGCCTTTTGATGTTGTTAAGTCTTGTTTTTTGTTTGTTTGAGATATGATGCTTTAAAAAAAAAACCCACCACTGGTAACTAAAGTAGATTTCATTTTGAAATGCTCAAAGGTAGTATTCTGAGAGTTTAAACAGCTTTTTCCTCCTCCAGAGAAAACAGCCCAGGTATTCAATTCTATCCATGCAATTGTTTTTACTGTCTCAACACCTTTACAAAAGGGCCCACACCTGTCACAGGCCAAGGTTGAAAATGTATTTTCTATTTACCACCCCCAAGTCAGACTTCAGCTGTGTGACGCAGACACCAGAGTTGTTTTGTTGTTTTTATTTTTTCACAAGTTAACAAGCACTATTTAAATCTGCTGTGGAATTAAGAACAAAACTAGGTCTTCATTTATGTAATTGACCGAAGAACATTCTCTGCCCATTCTACCCTGTCCTTCAATTAGAAAAAGAAAAAAAAAGTCAACACAGATTCTGTGGCCAGCCGAGGCAAGACCCAAAGAGTGGAGCATGAAGCTGCAGCACTGGGGGTGTGCAGTGAGCGAGCAGGAAGGGCGATGGAGCATGCCAGACTGCCCTGCTGGCAAGCCGACCGGGCAGGCTCCCTGATTGAAACCGGGTTTCCTAACCCCAGTGACAAGAGACACTGCGGCCTTCTTTCCCAACTGTAATTTGTTAGCACCTGTACGGTCATGTTCCCAGCCCTGCTTTGAGCAAGAGTCTATAAAGGAAGGTGGAACCCACGCTATTTATAGGGCCAGGCCCTAGAGAGAGGGATGGCTCTCACAGAGAAAGGGTCCAAAGGGCACCTCCAGCAAGTTCTCTGCTGTTTCAGGGCCTTTTGCTCATTTACCTGAGGCGTGAAGCTGCAGGGATGAAGACCACATGTAAATTTAACCAGGAGTGAGTGAGTGGTCCTGCCTCCTCCGCACCCCAAGACAAGGCATCCAGGAGCAGTCCCTTCAGCCCGCCATCCCCTTCCTTCATCCCCACCGCCACCATGCATTTCTTCCCTCATTTCAAAGTGTTCTGCCTTTCCCTTCGGGGAGGTGTCCAACAAACAGACCCCCCCATTCCCCCACCACATGCCTGACACTCCCCCCAGCACAGAGCTACACTCACACAGGGGTGAGGGCTTCTGGAATGAAAGTAGGAGTAAGTCCACAATAGACAGAAGGGACCATGACACTCAGCTCTCTGGGTCTAGCAGGGAGTCTCCTTGACAGGCAAGCTTAATAAGCTCAGCAAACAGTTTACAAGGCTGTGTGCAATGGCTTTACAAGGCCCTAAAAGGCAGCTTCCCAAGCACTTCCTCCTTGCCAGGCTCCAGGGGAGGGGTCAGGCGCAGGTCCCCGTGGTGGGTGTGGTAGAAGCTATCTTCCTCCCGTGGCTGCCAGTGGAACTAGGGAATAAGAGGTAGAAGAGAAGCCCAGCGGGTAACAAAACTGACACCATCAGAAATGAGGAGTGGGCTTGGCTCCTGATTGATCCACATCACCCAGAACCGCGTCACAGGACGGCAACAAGAACGAATGGTGCCCTGCTGTGTCTCTCTCCCCTGGCTAAACCACAGAACAGTTCGGAGTGAGGAGCTCACAGCTCCTCCAGCAGGCTGACGCTGAACCAGGGAGAGAGCCATGCAGGGAAGAGCTGAGAGGATGCCATGCTGTAGTGCTTTCAAAATCTCAGTTCCAAGAGAGATGGCGACTCTATTGCCTTCTCTGGCAGTCTGTCTGTCCTGCAGGTAGGCAGATGCGGGATTAGAGAGGATAAAATCCAGAGGCGCCACAGTCCGGAGAACCCCAGGCCCACCGATATTCACCGCCTGGGCTTCCTTAAGCAAACTGCTCCAAACTTGCAGAACATCAAAAGCCAGATGGGCTGAACTGAATGAATCCACAGGCAAGAAGCCAGACTCCCTGTTTGCTGTAGAAATGGGCCTGGACTTGATTTGAGTCTTCTCAGCTCTGACAAGCTAGAGGCTGGCACAGTTCCCAAAATCCAAAATAAAATGGCATTTAATTGTGACTAGACTCTAAAAAAGATGTCATACTATCTCCTTAACTTGACACACACTCAGCAGCAAACTGGAGGTGACTCTGGAAGCCTGGCTTTCTCCCGGGGGGAATTGACCAGGCACTTAAATTCTTAAAAGGAAAATGTTGATAGTCAAAGGAGTCCCACACAATAAATGCATTGGTATTATATACTATAAAAAAACTGCCTAGTCATCCGTCAGATGGCCCGATGATGACTCTGCTTCCAGTGGGTATGACCTTGTCAGATATGAGGTCCAAAGGATGCCTTGGAACGAGAGTTGCTTAACGTATGATCTTCCATTGTGCCAACATTCAACACTTCTCTTTTCTCTACCTGGTGTGGACTGCTCTGAGCAAATACACACTTAACTTACTCACAGACAATCTCTTCTTGTGACACCATCAAAAAATGGGGCAGAGAATCAGACAGCCAGACAGTAAAACCATAACACCTTACTTCAAAAATCTACATTTAAGCTTCCAAGACCTTGGGTAATTCAGTTAACCAATTTGGCCCAATTTCTCCACTAGTACTAAGAGGATAATAAAAATATTCCCACGGTGGCTGCAAAAGGATTTAATGATGGGGGGGGGGGTTGCTGGAGACAAGGCTCAGCAGTTAAGAGCACTGACTGCTCTTCTAGAGGATCCGGGTTCAATTCCCAGCACCCACATGGCAGCTCACAACCGTCTGTAACTCCAAGATCTGATGCTCTCACACAGACGTGCACGCAGGCAAAACACCAAAGCACACAAGATAAAAATACATAAAGTACAGAAAGAAGGTTTAATGAATATGTATCCAGCAGTTGGAGCAGCAGCTGGTAAGTGGTGAAGTGCTGTATACAACTGCTGTCCTTATATAATACAGGGTCCAACAGGAAGTGAGGGTTCCACATGCAAAAACCACCATACTTCCCGTCCCTGAACCCCAGGTGTATTCACGGATCCACTCAAGGACAAACATCTTTTACTAGGGTACACAGAATGGGTCTGGTCAAAGTACCTACCCATAGTGCACAGCTGGACCGTTCAACAAGAATGTCCAGGACTTGTTCACACACCTGTGTTCTAAGAAAGCCCTGCTATGGGTAGGCAGAGGAAGAAGGTTTAGGCTGATGGTAGATGGGGCAAATTAAAAGGTGCTTCGTGGGCCAGAGAGTCTTATATCGGTAGGAATGACAAGCAAGCAAAACAAAATAACAACAGAGAGCTTGAGATATTAGTGTTAGTCGTTAACAATGTGATTTCATTGTTTTTCTTTCTATGGGCACAGTAGATATCCAATGAATTTTATTAACGGCTGACGTTTACTGGTTTGTTGTGCCGAGCTCAGAGCTTGGCCTTTAAACGCATTTAATCCTGGTCACCCGTTTTATTGCTTTCTCACCCAGGACTACTACGTGATTGTCTCTAACTTAAGGCTGGACAAAGGAGCGACATGGAGGGCGCTGTTCCAAATTGCACAGCTAGTAAACGGCTAAGCAGAGACTGGCTCACACAGGTGAACTCCAAACCAAGCCACCGTCCTTGTGAAATCAATGGCCTGACCTGACCATGATGACATTCGCTTTCAAAACAATGGGTGCTGGTAATCCCCACATCGGAAAGGCTGCTGAAATCAATGGGTGTCATCTCAGAGGGTCCGTTTGTTCCACTCTGGGGTTTGACTTTGTGCCATGGCCATTCAGAGGCACAGAACACTTTATAGACATCATCCTAGGCTGAAATAAGACTGACTCTTCTGGCTTGCGTACGTCTGTATTTCAGCAATCCACCATGACTTTGCTCAGAGAAACTACTTTCTTTGAAAACTCAAGTTTCTTCTCACCTGGACCGCATGCCCACCCAGGACTGGCCACCTTCTGGCCTTTCCCTCTACATACAATGGCATTCCAGCATGGAATGTTCCAGGTTCTACTTGGCATGGAAATCTCAAGGAAAGAGGTTTTTCTATCTTGACTTAATAATTCTCAGTGTAATGGGCTTGGCCATTACTAAACACTTGTTGAATGAATTAATCAAGTTACAACAGCCAGTTTTCTTAGGACCTTGTGATCTCTAAAAGGAACAGCAGGGGCCAGGGTAAAGGCCAGATTTCCTCCAGGGCCCTAAGCAGCCATAGAAAGTAGTTAGACTGCTAAATTCTATTCCACAAGAGGCTGACTCATGGTCACAGTTCTCCAAGAATGGTTTCCACCAGCAGCTAGCTGGTGACATCTTGGGAGCTTGCTAAAGTGTGTCTCTCCCAGCCCCACCTCAGCCTCCAGGAATCGGAAACTTTGGGGTGGGTTTGGAAGACAGTCTTCACAATCGCAGCAGGTGACTTTGGGACCCTTCAGTTCATGATCTCTGACAGCAAGCGATAGAACCCGGGCAGCCAACAGCATTAATCTGGGTTGTGCCTGCACGTCCCACAAATACTGGATGCCCACAAGAGTCAGAAGTGAGGGGGCTGTTGGGAGAAACAAGGCAGTGTTCAAGCCTTGTCTTGCCCATAAGGCAGGCGGCAGACACCTGAGAAGGCCTGGAAGCGGCCCTGCACCTAGAGACCTGGAGTTAACTGCCAGGCCTGTAGGGTTGCAAAGGAAAACTGGACCGATATCTCCATCATACAGAAGGGAATGCACCTAGGGTCTTTCCCAATGATCTGTTTCCTGTAGGCAATTGTGACTGAGGATGAGTGTTCTGAGGACACAGTAAGGTAACAAGGTGGGGGAGGGGGAAGCAAGGACAGAAGGGGTTTTGTCAGGTGGTGCCAGTGCTGTGCCTCAGGACGGAAGAGGTCATCCTTTGAAGGACAGAAACCCCATGAAGCACACACAGGTAAGGAGACAGCCAGGCAAACATGAAGAAGGACAGAAACCCCATGAAGCACACCTAGGTAAGGAGACAGCCAGGCAAACATGAAGAAGCAAGCTGTGCCCAACAATCCACATACCTCAGTCAAGACAAGGCCTAAGCAAAATCACTCCCTTCCAACACAGATACACAGAACCTAGGAACAGCACATGTATTCTAGGGAGGCCCAAGATGAGCATTCACAAAGAGCACAGGTGAATGTCTGGGTGGCGATAGGGACTTCGGTACTAGAGAGGAGCTTTAAATACTGCAATTTAAATTAGACACAACTGGATTTACAGAGGAACTGGATTGTTTAATCGTCCTGTGTACAATCTATACAGGAGCTCACCTGTGGCCCATCCACAGTCTTTGGAAAACGCTCCCAGGGGAGTTCCCACTCCCACTGTGGAAGAGGGAAGCTATGAAGTCTCCCTTCTTCACTAGAACCCAGTTGCCCTTCCTGTTCTGTTGAGAGAATGCCTCTGGGCAGAAAGAACCTGCATTCTTTAAGAGAGCCTTTTCCGACTATGGTTTTAACATTTGAAGTCGGCAAGAATGTATCACAGTCCCAGGATGCTCTGCTCTAGAACGACGTATTGAAATTGGTCTATGGAAGGGCCCTATTTGAATGAGCCACTGCTGATTCCATGTGGCAACCCCAGAAGCAGGTCTACTTGGAATGCTGCTGCCTTAGAAACGCTGGGAACCCATTGCCAGCTCCTCACTCTTTTTCCTCGGCCCTCCATCCTTAGAGGATATTTCTAGAATACATCCCACAGATAAGCTCCGTAGAAGGGAGGGTTTGAGCAGGGATGAAGAGCTCGGTCCTGGACGGCAGTAAACACAGGCAGGGCTCTCTCTACAGCTCTTTAATCACTTTAACCCTGTTCCTAACGGAAAGCCGAGGCCAAGGCGATCAGGCTCCTCCTTTTGTCGTTGTGCCTGCCATAAATATGCGCCAGTCTGTGTGTGAAAAGCCGAAGGAGGCGGCAAGCTTGCTGGACATTTATCATTCCCTGTTCCCAGTTAACAAGCAAATACTTTAGCTGAATGGGCCATTAGCAATCATTGTCAAATGGAGAATGAAAGGTGCCAGGATGTGACCGGCTTGTAAATGAGAGAGCATCCCTCCTCTTTGATGAATCTCGACAGGCGAAATGGATATTTTGGTATAGATTCAGAATGAAGATGGGAAGGAAGGCACAAAGTGGCAGGTGTTTGGGCAGGCGAAGGGTGTGCAACCGTCACATCTATCCTCATTCTAACAGTGGTGAGGGAAAAAACAAAAACAGATCACAGAAGCAACTTACCTGCAGCCCCAAACTATGATCCAGCGTGAGCACTAGGAAGAAATTCAACAACATGGGTCTAAAGAGAATACCTAAGATTTAGCGAGGAAGTGGTAGAGTCTGGAAACGCGCCTATGAAACAGCTCCCAGACCCCATGTGTAAGTTCACTACCAAGTCCCACTCGATGAAGAAGAAAACCCCTTGTCCTGAAGAAACGGTCAGACTTGCCTTGAAGGCCAAAAGACGATAATAAACCAAATATTTCCTTTCTGGTGGCTTAAACCAATTGTGGGTATCACTCGGCACCCAACCCAGCAAGCAGCCAATGGTTCACTTTGTTTAATGGCTGAAATGGAAGGTCCAGCTCCCTCACGTAAGAGTGGGGCAGGGGGTGGGGGGCAGGGGGTGGTACCAGTCAACAATGCCAAGAGTTCTGTGTTTGCCTTTAGTGTGTCAGCACCCCCAATTTAGAGCCCCGAAACCTCCACCAAGAAGCCCATCCCATCTAACTCGAAGATGACCAATCACAGTAGTCGGGAAAGCCAGGAGTCTCTAAGTTCACCGGTATTGAGGTATTATTAGATGGATTATTTGAATTAAACTAAATTTCCTCCCTTTTCAATATTCATTTTCTTAAATTTCCCCAGGGAAGGAAAGACCAACTTCACAGAAGAGCTAGTGGCCCCAGGTAAGGGCCAAGCTTTCCTTTGCCTCTTCTTAGTCAGAGGGGCAGCGCAAAGGGCCCTGGGGGAAGCCAGAAATCAAAAGGCCTCTGTTTTCTTTTCAGACAATCCAGGCCCTACCTATCTCTCTCTGGTCTCCCTTGCTGCCCAGCAGGTCTCTGCCCCAAGTCCAAGCAGATGAAGGTGAAGGCGGTGTAGGGCAGTTAATCCTACAGAATGGCTGCCTCTGTCAGGCCAAGAGTTAAGCAGGAAAAGCTTCCAAGCCCTAAGGACTGCGGCAAGCTGTTTTAATCAGCCTCCATCCCAGTCTATAAAAAAGGCCGTCGATGAAAGCTACCTTGGCTATATTATCTTCCACCAATGAGCAAGAACTGTACCGCTTTCCTTCGTGGCTCCAGCCACCCCAGACCACAAGTAGTGCTTTCATGGTTCTTAATCCGAGTTCCCAAGTCTGCCTGGCTCTCACACAATACCCAACAGCCTGGAGCAAGGCCTTCGCCCCACACCCTTTTCAGGGACGTGTCATTTCTAACATCAAGCTAATCTATACGTTGCCAAGGCTTCCCCTTTATCTGCCTTTACATCTTATGAACTGCATGGATTTACCACATTTTTTTTATCTGAAAGACAGAAAATGGTGGTTTTATTGCCATACAATCAGATTACTGCTGCCAGCTTCTCTATGCCTTTTCTACAGTACTTCAATCAAAAGGGATCAGTTTCTTTATGCTCTACCCTTGATTTACTTTACATCTGTAAAGACGTAGTCTGGGTTGTAATCCCCTTATTAACTATGACCAGGGTTGATTTGCCTAAAAATAAAAGCAAATTGTGTCAGACCCTTTCACTTTGTTTTTGATTCCGAACTACAAAATGGATTACTAAAGAAATCTTCAGAGTTCACACGGCTGGTATAGTGCTGAATTTAAAATGAGAATTAAACAAGTTAAACAGGGGAGCCGTGTCAACGGTTTACATCTCCCATCACGGGAAGGCCTGACTGCTTGCTTTTGTATTCTTCGGCTTTATGGAGACAATGAAGCCACAGGAGTTTTTCCAAGCTGTTCGGAACACATCTCATTTGCTATCCTTCCTTTTCGGCTGTTCTTATTCCTCGCCGGGCCCCCTTCTAATCCTCCCCTTTAATGGGGGAGGGGTCCTACCTAGAGAGAGCTAACCCCTCTCTAGAAGCTCGTAGTTCCACAGAATCTGCATATTTTAATCAAAATATTTCAAATAGCCCAACACTTCTCTTTAACAAAGGGTGATCTCACAAGCAAATCTATGCAGATGTTTAAGTGACCTGAAAAACAGGTTCTTCATGTCGGCAGCAAAGGCAGGCAGAGACAGTTTCATCATCTTTCGGGGAAGGAGGCGTCTTAGTGTCCAGTTTGTAATTAGATATTTGAAGAATAAAGTTTTCACTGGAATGTCAGGAAATAATGTTCTTTAAAATGAATCTCTTCTCTTCTCAGGGTCTACATGCTATATTTCCTGTTCTCTGCCACTCCCACTTCTGTGACGCTGCCCTGCGGTCATGCAGGGATGGGGAAATAGTCTCCCATTCCGTGAAAGTACTCTGAAATTTGGGTCCAAGTTAGGTGACACACTAAGTTCCAGGGAGCAAGCCGGAATGTTTCGCTGAGTTAGACAGGAAGGATTTAGTGGCTCCGGTGCCCACGCTGGTTGAAGGAGGTTATCATGTGGACCCACCAACAGGATTCATCTTAGTAAGTGCGAAGAGGTTCTAGGAAAGCTAATTAAACCCACCAGTTCTCCAGCAGACCAGGGAAACCATTCCAACACGTGGTTTCTAGGTAGTCCCTGGGGGTGGCTAATTCACCTGTCTCCAAACTCTGGCAACCAAATCAGGACGTAGTGGAATGCGGGGGTCATTTGCATTTCTTTGCATTGGTAGGACAAGTGTCAACAGCTAAGCTTTGTGAAGGGTTTAGAACCGAGTGCCCAGTAAATCATCCTAACCTTGGCTCTCCTTTCTGGGGCTGGAAGCTGTAATTGCTAAGGTTAAGAAGTGCAGTCCTGGGACACTCAGACCCTCATTTGAAGAGGCTGCCAGGTTAGTCTTTGTGTCCTGACTGGCTCAGCTGTGGAACAGGAAACCCACTACCTACAGTTTATTATCCTGACAAAATGTGAGGAACGTGGATGGAGACAGTACTCATCCCACTCCAGGGCTCCCGGCTTCGTCTCTCTCTGTTAAAACTGACAAGATTAACCCAAGGCAAATGGTGGAGTGTGGGCACCGTTCAAGGTGATAATCATTCATGGTTGGGTCGGCATTTATTTTTCTACAAAAATAAGAATTCCAGACACAATAGAAGGTAGGCTGGTGCATATGTGTTATTGAACAGCTTTTTAAACAGTTCTAGCCATTGTAGTTTAGTTTATCAATCTGACAGGCCCATATTTATCCAGGGTCTGACCTGGTGGGGGGGGGGGGTAGGCCCGTGTGTTTCAGGTTATCTGGTTATTATCCAGCCATTCTTTTGTATCAAGCCAATCAATTTCAGGAATTCAGCGTTATATGGGGGGAAAACTACATGGGAAAAGCACAACGCTTTGTAAAGTAACTAGTATGCAATACTTACAAAATAAAACCTCCAGACATAAATTAATACTAGAATGAAATTTTCGAAGGTGTAATTTATCCTCAAATACTAAGCCAATGTAGCATTATTAATCCTAAAGTGAAACTACTATTCATCAAAACAAGTGGCCACAACCAAAAAAAAAACCCCAGCATCACTTTATTTTGGCAAAAATACTATGGCGGAGAGAGGGGTTCTACTGAAGTGTTAATTAGAAATGATTTGCTTTGCTGTTCTTTCCAGAACTTAAAAATAATTGAGAAATGACCTAAACAGTACCAGCATCTACAGATACAATGTGGCTAATCTTACAGGGCAGCCACTAATCTCTGAGTACACAGAACTTCTGATTATTACATAAACTCTCCGGGATGGGATGGCAGGCAATGTGATTAAAGTAGTTATGGAGATCCCAGTTTACAAAGGATTTTCTGGGCCCTGCGCGCACACAGCTGCTGCAGGCTCCCTGTGTGGACCACCTGCTAAAAAGGCTGACCCCTGAATGAAACAAATCTAATTACTGATGCCTGTTTCAGGACAAGGGACTTGTCCCACAGTTCCCGCACAGGGAAGTGGAACTTGCAAGCCTCTGGTACCTGCCTGCTACATCTCACCCAGAGAAACTTTCCCCTGGAAACGTGAACAAGGGAGGCAGTCCCAGGCACTAAACACTAAAAGGCTCTTTTGTAGTCCTCAGGAAGAGATCTTTCTGATCTCACAGATAGCTTTTCAGCCACATGCTTTCCAAAGGCTTCTTCGAGCCATCCTCGGGAAAACTGTACGACATTTTACTGGGGAGGCCGGGGAGCAGTCACACCGACAGCCAGGCGGGGAGGCCTACTCCTCGGAAATGCAGGCCCTTAGCAACCCTCTCTTCATCCGTGGCTCAGAAAACTATACTATTAAAGATCAAAGTAGTCATCACTCCCTCCCTAATACGTAGCAAACAGAAGACACGATTCTCCACATGCTAGGCACGCGTAACACTGCTCTCCCCGACCCCAAACAAGTCGGCGTTCCTAATTCTCCCTGCTGCACCCCCAAGTAGAGTGGTCACTATGAACATAAAAAAATACTTATGTCGCTCTGTTGCTCTGAAGGGTTTCGTGGGAATTTCTTTAAGCTATATTTAATTTGAAATATAAATATTAAATCCAAACCAGGAAGGGGGGGGGCAGAAGACAAGAGGCTGTGAGTGAAAGGGCAAAGTGGAGAGAGGCGGACAGCCCGGGGAGGGGGAGGGGCGCGCCCACGGCGAGCTTTCGGCAGGGAAGAGTGACCTCTGTAGGCACTGCGAACGAGCTTTAGCAGCAGCCACCACCAGGGCCCCAGCCCGAGCGGCGACGGCGCTCAGGACCCAGCCAGGCGCCTTCCGGCACCAGTAGGTGCCTGTAGATCCCGTGTGGCTGCAAAGATGACACGCCAGGGGAGCAAATACAACACCTTACATTAAAAAAAGAAGAAAAAACCCAAAACAAAAAAAAATTCTATACCAGATCAGACTACATCATAGACGGCCGGCAATAACTTTAAAACAAGGGCCTCCTGGCAACACGCAAAAATGTCTGCTTCGGGTCATTTACAGCTGTAGAAATTTTTTTTTGCCCTTTCGAAGGGGAACGTGTTTGGTCACTTACGTTGGTGAATTCGAAATTTACCACTGGCATCTAAGAGAATAGGTGCAATTCTTTGCTTATAGGGTAATTTCCAAATCAATTCGTTCATCTCTACTCTGAAGCCAGCCACCATCCATACGCTCAACTCCAATTAGGCCATTGATTTTGCTTCTAATCGCAAAGGTCTGCCTCCCAGGAGCCAGCCAGCGTCGCCACACTCTTCCAGGGCTGAGTCCAGAATCCCTCACAGCACTTTCTAGCCCTAAGTTGGAAGATGAGGTAATAGGCAGCACTAAGGTGCGGTTACAGGGACCATACCAAAGAAAGGATGGCTAATATTTTCTAAATCCCGAGCGCACCCTGGGAGCCCAGACCTGAAAGTTAGTCTCAGGCCTGGTTTTCTTCCGGCAGTGCGCTTTGCTAAAAAGCAAGTCTGAACAAGGGACTCCCGACTCCCCAAATGCGAAGGTTGTAGCGTTGACTAGGTAGGGCCCCGAGTTTCTCCAAAAGACGTCGTTAAAATTGAGCCAGCTACCCGGACCGCGCCTGGGCTACGCCACCGGTTCCAACGCAAAGGGAGAGGCGGACGTGCGGAGGGCTGGCAGCCCGAGTTCTCCGGCCGAGCTGGAGCACCTCGCGCCCGTTCCGGCTAGCGAAAAGACTCCGAGCCACGCCGGCTCCCAGACGCTGTGGGCTCAGGGTCCCCTCCCCAAAGGGACGTTCCACTGCCCCAGACCCCCGATTCCTGTCGCCTTCCCGCGAGGCCCCGGCCGGTGGCTCCCGCGCTTCTAGAGAGCGCAGCATCTCTGCCTGGCTCCGGAGCCCGCCAGTCGCTGCGCGTTTGTAGCCCCTTTAGTGGCGACGTCCTCCGTTCTCCAAAAAGAAGGGAGGGTTGGGTAGCGCCATCAGACACCTTTCCCGACGTGCCACCCGAGTCGCCAGGGCTTTGGGCACCCTCGAGCACTTGAGGTAGGAGCCCCAGGAAGAGGCCCTTGGAGTCCAACCGGTCCCCACCTAGAGAAATGTGACGGGGTGGGGGCTGGGGGACAGGAGCCTCAGGTTCTAGAAACAGGCTCCGAGGCCTCCTCCCTCCCGGACCATACGGCGTCCCCCCCGGGTACCAGCCCGGGGGTCGGGGAAGAGGAAGGAATCGTGGACACCACTTACTTGGAGTTCGAGGAATTCCAGTAGATAGGCTCTAAAACTATCGATCTGGAGATCGCAGTTCTGCATAAAACCATCAAAAGTCCCCAACAGTACTTCCACACCGAGTCCCTCCTGGACCGGGCCATGGCCAAGCAGCTCCCAGTTCTGCGCACTCCGGGTCGCAATGGGACCGGACACGGGCCGCGACCCCCAATCCTCCGGGGCGGACGCGCCGCGCCGCTCCAGCGGTCGCCGAGGCCAGGTGCGCTTGCCCTGCGCGGCCCTCAGCGCGCGGGGTGGGGTCGAACGCGCGGGGCGCGGCGGCTCGGCGGACTCGGGGCTCCGGGGCGCCGCGCCGGACGCAGCTGGGACGGCCGGCTCCCGTGCGGCTCCAGGGTGCCGGGCCAGCCGCGGAGAGCGGGCGCGGCGGGGGCGCTGGGCTGGGACAAAGGCCCGCAGCGGAGAGGAGAGTCGGTGTAGGGTGGCGGGTGCTGCTTCCTGAGAGGGGCCGCTTGACTATAGATCCAGGGCAGTGGGCAGCGGCCCGGGCAAGTGGGCGCCGCGTCGGCGCGGTTCCATATTCCGGAGCGCAGAGAGAGGAGAGGAGAGAGAGGGCGCCTCCTGAATCCTCGCAGGTCGAGGCCCGCCGAGCAGGCAGGAGGGCACTGGGACCCCCGCGGGCGCCGGACGCGCGCGGGCCTTTGTGTGCGGGGAGGGCGCCGGGACCCGCTATGCGCGCAGCTCCGCGATCCGACCGGCGCCGCCGTCCCCGCCGCGGAGAGTCAGCGCGCCGAGCGCGCTGTCAGAGCACTATAAACGCGGGGCTCCGCCCAGTCGCACGCAGCCCATTGGCTTGCCGCTCCGCGAGCGCGCACGGATTGGACAGCACGCCCGTCCGTCCGCCGCCCACCCGACCCCGGGCACAGCGAGGTGGGGCGCCGCTGACAGGTGAGCCCCGCCTCCGGGATGAGCCGCGCTGCGAGTGGCCCCGTGCGGCTCAGGGCGCAGGGTCAGCCGCCTCCGAGCCACTGGTGGCGCGCCCCCGGGGTCGCCTTGGCCCGCAGCCGCCGGGGCTGACGAGTGTCGGGAGTCTTACTGCTCTAGCTTGGGTAGAGCGAGGGTCCTGCGAGCGGCGCTGCCCCCGGGTGCCCCGCGCCGAGGTCCTTCGCGGATGCCTTCGAAGCCTCAAATTGAGGGCCTCCTCTGATTCAGGCACCAAGTGACCGACCCGGCTCGACACAAGTTCAAACTGACTGTGGCGGGGCAGCGCGAACCTTCGAGGCCACAGGCTAGGCAGTGCTAGTCGTCAGCCGCCCATCCCGACCCCCGGCCCCACTCCGTGCGTCCCGCGCCTTCTGCGTTGGCCCGCTCCCCATTTCCGGTCCTCTGTCCTTGATGCTCCCCGCCACCCAAAGCTACACCGCTGACGTCTGAGTGAGTTTTCCTTCACTAGGTCCCGGGAGACCCCTCGACCCCACAGTGGCCGGGAAGTTTGGGGTGACCCGGACGACTATCAGAGCAGAAGTGGTAGCAGTTCTTTGAGCCGTGCTAGCCCAAGACCGGGTTTGAGAACCTGTACGTCGGTGACTTCCACGGATCCACAGCGCCCACTAGCGCTCACTTTTGCCCCTCTGTATTTAAGAACACGCCTACCCACTACCGGATCAGAATCTAAGGAATGGATGAGATACTCCCAACACAAAAACACTTGCTTAATGCGCCCCATCGCAGGGACAGCACGGTAGGCAAAAGGCACAGTCCCATGGACAGTCCACCGTCCGACAAAAATCAACCACACGCTCTTAAATGCTGTCTGTCAATACCAGAATTTCTTCAAACGGAACCAGGCAGCCTTCACACCTATTTAACGGAATTCCCTCCCAGTTAAATATTAAAAAGGAAACATGGCTTTGTTACTGTCTAGCATCTCTCCCTTCATCGTTCTTTGTAACAAATTCGGAATTTTTTAAAAGGTGCTGACTTTCAAGTTTTAATTTAAATTAATGTGTACTGTAACTAGAGTTGGTTTGGAAAAACTACAATCTAAGACCAAAGACTAGAGCACTATGGAATGGGCTCACTCTCCCAAACACAGCTTTAAGAAAGCCTTTTTAGTAATTACTATTTTTATGTAAGCCTGCAAAGTTGTGATTGAGGGTGAGGTACTGAAGTCTGAACCAAGGGACTCCCGATAGGCAAACACACACACACACACACACACACACACAGCACAGCACACACAGCACACAGCCAGCCAGTCCTGTGAATAATTGTTTTTTAACTTCATGATGATTGCCGGAAAATTGGCAGCGAGGCTATTTGAACTTTAAAGGAAAAAGAAAAAAAAAACACTTATTTTAGAAGATTTTTACTTAAGGAATTCATAGAATTCTTCTAATGTGAAGTTAACGTTTTAAGTCATGGTTTGAAGGGATTTCCAGTATGTTATGAAATTTAAGTTGTGCCCTCTTAGCTCCTCTTACATCCTCTCTGGTAAACTAAAGAAAGGAAATTTGTAATGTCTGAAAATATCCCAGCTTCCAAAAATACCATTTTCAGTTAGCCAGCTATTGACACCCAGCTTTTCACCTTGAGAACAATGTAAATATACTTTTAAAAAGTCACACACAAATATTCCTACAGTGTGACTTTCCCCGGTTACCTTCTGTGAGCAGACAGACATCTGTGATCACAAAGGCAGGAATTGCAAACTTAACATTCTGGTTCTCAACTGTTTATCCAGTCATTTTGAAAATTAAAATGTAACCTCAAGCCATTCGTATCTATTGGTACATCTATCTTAATCCCGGACAAAAAATGTGATGGGGTTATGTACAAAAGATAATTGTAGAAGGAAATTGTAAAGCACGGCCACCCCAATCAGTGTAATTAATGCCCCTGGCCTGGAACCTCATTTTACAAATACATTCTGGGTTTGTTTTGAAAACAGGACACGACTCTATGCCAAAGGACAAGTACTTCGGCAGAGGAAGTTACCGATTTCTGTAGCTAAGGAAGTTTCTCAAGTCAGTAAGACTATTATAAAAGTGAATATAAATGATTTCTTGGAGGCAGCAACACCGAGTTTCTGAAAGGCCAATCTATATAAGCCAGTAAAAATATACCTTAGTTAGGCCTTATGCCCAATGCTAAACAGTTTGGTCTTCAGACAGCTCTGTAACGTGACCACAATGAAGGATCTTAATCATTGCCTCTTCGATCTGGCGAGGAAATAACACAACCTGCAGATGCTGATATAAATCCTGTTTCCTAAGGTGAACTGAGCAGTCTGGAGGCCATCGATGATTCATCAATCAAACTGTGCCAGGTGCTATGGTGGACTTACATAGCTGGTCTACACAAGATCTCTACTCTGTGAGCTTATCAGATATTTGGTTAAGAACAAAAAGCCAATGTCACTGTAATTTCAAGTCTGGACTCACTGGGACCAGCAGCAAGGAAATGAAGGGAGCCTCTAACTTTGAGCTCACAAACCCTTCTGCCCTTCTTATAAAGGCCCAAGAGAACCTCTGACAAACCAGTCCCACCTGTCAATTAACCAAAGCGAAGGGCCACTCGCGCATGTGCAGTGAGGACTCTTCCTAGCAAGGCAGGTGTTTAACCTGCTGTGTCAATCAACCTGCACTGCTCTTTAATTTACTGGTTTCACTCAGTTTTTTTTTTTAAGTATAAAAAACACCATCATTCCCACATCCTCTCACTACTGATCTGAGGACTGGGGAAAGAACAATGCTCTTTTCAAACTGTATCAATCCAACAATGACTGGAGTATAAAAGATGTTTCTAATTTGCAGAGCACTCTAATATACAGAAAACAAACACTGGTATTTTAAAAAGAAAGGGGGGGGTGTTCATCATACCTTGAATCCTCTGTACTACTCTGCCCAGCTGGTGCTGGTTCACAAATCACCTCCTCTAGTAACCATAACCTCACTGTACACCACACAAGAGGAAGAGCATCCCGATCACGCCAAGCAAGTGGCGACTATCTACAGAACATGGTGCTGTGTATTAGCCAAGGCAACCAACATCAGTGTGCCAGGCTCCCTCACAACAGAGGTCACAGATGCAAGGGAACCAAAGACCAGTTGAACAGCAGCCGAACAAATGGAAAGATGAGCCATCTTCTGCGGGAGGACACCTATGCCCCCTCCCCATCTCTGCCCTTCAGCAACACTTGATCAAGTATTCACAAGTCCGTTGGAGCTGGTGGTGACTGTGAAGTGCACCCATGGCTCCGGTAAAAGCAGCATGGAAAATGTTCATTAAGTGACAAACTGGGCATCCTACTCATCTAGGAAAGGAGACCACACAGACACACACACACAGGCAGGCATGTGTGCACACACACAGACACACAGAGACACGCACAAACACGTTCGCACGCCAGGAACATACACTATTATAATTAAGTGACCAAATCGTTATTCAGAACAGCAACAGGCTCATTTGCTGCATCCTAAGGGAAACTATAGTCCCTGCCTAAGGTTCCCTTCCCCTACTTAAGCATTGAAGAGTCCTCACACCAGGCTAATTTAAAGGTTTAGTTTATACAGTCAAGAATTCTGCAAACTCCACAGTATTAAGGGCAATTAACTACAAATGTTAACTACTATAGTGAAAATAAACAGTCAATAGTTAATTCTGTAATGCATCAAAAAATTCAAATAACTCAAGAAAACAAAACTGGAAATTAAAGACATATTTAGTAAATTAGGGAACATTTGAACTGATAATTGACTGTAAAAAAGTCTTAGCTTTTATAATACGTACACAAAAGCAGTAGAAAAAATGAAGAAACAATTTACTACATTGTTGTAGCAGTCAAAGGTGGGGTGCATATCATTAACAATGACATCCTCTTTCCTGTAGCCTGGCGGACAGCAGCAGTTACCAAGCAAGGAACCATTCAATACCTAGGAGTCTCCAGCAGCACACACTGTGGGAGAAGAAAACCTAATGACGGAATAAAAGGCACGGAAAGGCTGATCAAGTATTTGAAGCCCAGGCTCCTCTTTAGATACAGCGCCTACAACACTAGCAGAGCAGAAGCAGCTTTTGACGAGCACTTCCAAACCCTGGATACACAACCGAGGAACAATGAATCTCAATTGAAATAATTTGAGCTAACTTATGCATTATAATCTATTCAGGTAAAGAAGCAAACGTGTATTTAGAGTGCTAGGGCATTTTGTTTACTAAAACCTTGCTATAACCTCATGCCTACTTAAAATTCTAACATTCTTCTTTACAGCATCGAAGAGTTGATTTTCCAAAGCATGCAAACACAAAACAATCTACCATTTCATCATCTCAGGCAACATTTCCAATGTTAAACTAATGATAGGACTGTCTCTAGGGACTGGGTTCTCCACTATATCATGCCCATGTACCTCTGATAGCATTTTATAGCCTTTCCTTGAGTGTTTAACACTAGTGAACTTCAACAAATCAAAAAAAATTAAATGAGGCAAAATCTACTGAATAAAACCCAGGGTTATCTCTAAGTTTCCACATGCAAAAATACCCAAACAAACGAAAAAGTTAATTTAAATGTGCTTGTCCTCCAAATAAACATGCAAGATGAAGGTTATTTTAGTCATTCTGAACATAAAAACAAGTTCTATCTGACAGTCCACCCTAAAAGTCACCTAATATTCCTTAAGTTTTAAAAACATACTTTCTAGTGTTAATTAAGTATAATTTGCGGCAATATTTATTTTCTATAACAGAGGCACAGGTTTAGGATTTTTCAAAGATAATACTTGATGTTTGAACTCTTATCAGCATATAGTGTCTGTAAAAATAGCCAGTAGTACTAATTCACAAGTTTATTTATTGAGTGGACATAGAAACCTTGTGGAAAATATAACCAGGGGAAATCCAGAACAGTTCTAAGGCTTCTAAAAGTAAACCACCCTTTACACACAAGTTTAAAAAAAAAATTGCTTAAACATATGAATTTAAGACTTTACTTTATTCAGCAAAATCATTTATTTACAGTGGGGAATGCTGGTTTGACTTTGTCAATGAAAGAAACAAAAGTCCAACAGAGACAATACTGCACTGCAGGTGCTTCTGTAGCAGGTGAGCAACTGTTATCCTTACCTGTTATCGGGAACACCAAGAGCCACAGCATCACAAGGACACTGCTGTAACACACACCACACAGCTCCAGCACAACCCTGGGAATTTTGCAATGCAATTACCAACTTTTTCTTTTTTTATAAATGTATAAAAAAACAAAAAGTCAGCAACACCAGCATTAGGACGTTGTAAACAGAGTATAACCCCGAAGTCAGTGGTCAGTGAACACCTTACCAGACCAGCTAGTCACCACGTGACCTGCTCTACGGCAGACCACCAACCAGTACAGAATCCCAACAGGTGAAAAATACACCACTTCTAAAAAACAGCAATGATCTGATAAGGATTTGACGTAATGGAGGAGAGGGAAAAATAAAGGGATTGCAGAGCATAGCCCCTATTAGAACAAGCTAACTTTCCAGATTCTCCAATTAAAAAAAAAAATAAACAAACAAAAACAAAAAACCACTTCAACATGAAGCTACAATACGAAGTTTTTTCATTTTCCTTTGTAAAAAGTTCCGAGTTTGCCGCTCAGTCCTGGGTTTTTAGCGAGAAGGACAGTTTTGGCCTGGACTTCCCCTTGCCCAGGATAATTTTTTGTTCTTCTTTTTGTTGACGTTGTCGTTCTTGTTCTAGTTTCATCCTTTCCTCATGAATCTTTCTTTGTTCTTCAACAATTCTCAACTGTTCTTCAGCCTAAAAGTTAAAATAAGAACAAGATCTGTCATTCCCTTCTCTCAGCATCTTCGGTTACCAGGTCACAATCTACAACCTACATACACCAGGAAAGACTTCCCTAATTAACTCTACATATTTGATCTATTTCAAGTTTATGAAAATCGAATTTTATGGACTTCATGCCTTGAGCATAGACTTGATTCTTTGTATTATTACCAAGAGTAACAGTTATCTAGAGCAAAGGCACAGACTTAGTCCCGGGGTACATATCTACCCAATCAATGTATTTATAATTAGATAGACACACACAAGAACTGTAGTTAAAAATTTCCACTTTACTGTATACTCAATAGTAACCAAGAATTTACCCAGGTGGTGGTGGTGGCGCACACATTTAATCCCAGTACTCAAGAGGCAGAGGCAGGTAAACCTCTGAGTTCAAGGCCAGCCTTATTTACAGAATGACTTCCAGGATACCCAGAGAAATCCTGTCTCAGAAAATTAAAAAGGAATTTTTCTATGTCTCAATTTCTTGGGAGAGAGAAAAAAAGTACCAAACGTTTTGACCTGATTATAAAATGCTATTTTAATTTCACATTGGCTACAGTGTCAATTCCTGAAGTCCCTTTATTGCCTTTAATCTCAAGCAACTGGCTTTTCCTCTCTATAGGAAATGCCCCTGGCTACCATGAAGACCATGTACACCTCTAGTCCCAGGGGTCATCTCTGCCTTTCTTATTAGAGTGGGACTAGTACCCAGAGAGTTCAGGATGGGACACAACAGAGTCAGTCACCCTCCCTGAACCTAAGCAACACCATTAGTAAGAAAGGCTATTTTAACTCCTGAATGTCTGTCAGTCACCACCACATCCTCCCATTGTATGAACATGAGGGTCCTGTGTTACATATAAGGTTGGGCTCAGTGACTGGCCCACATCAGCACCGTGCTGGGCAGTCATCGTCTATCCAAAATGGTTAGTACCACATTCACTGAGTCACCCTGTCTCATAGTGATAGAAGGACTTATGTAAGGGCTGGAGAGATGGCTCAGCAGTTAAGAGCACTGCCTGCTCTTCCAAAGGTCCTGAGTTCAATTCCCAGCAACCACATGTTGGCTCACAACCATCTGTAATGGGGTCTGGTGCCCTCTTCTGGCCTTCAGACATACACACAGACAGAATATTGTATACATAATAAATAAATAAATATTAAAAAAAAAAGGACTTATGTAAGACACCCAGTGTTGACCTCTGGCTTCCATGTATGCTCCTGTTCACACACACCAGAGGGCTCGCTTCCATGTGCTCCCCCAAAACAGTATCCAGAGAAATAAAAAAAGGGGCCTGCACATTCTGAAACAGAACTCTTCAATATATATTAGGTGAAAAAGGAAAATAGCAAATAGCAGCAGAGGATCTTACTTTTGTGTTTTTGTGTAATCAAGAGAGAATAAAACTACAACATATCCATATGCTAAACACGCATTTCAAGAACTCTGGAAAAACAAACAAAGAAAAAATAACTGAAGTCACCTTTGAAAGTAAAGGATGGAGCCAGGTGGTGGTGGCACATGTCTTTAAATTCCAGCAATTGGAAGGCAGAGGCAGGTGGATCTCTGAGTTAGAGGCTAACCTAGTCCAAAAGAAAGAGCTAGTTCCAAGACAGGCTCCAAAGCTACAGAGAAACCCTGTCTCAAAAAACAACATAAATAAAATAAAATAAAAAAGAAAGTAGAGGATGGGAAGTAGACAAATGAGGTAAGGCATGAAATTAGCTTTGCTTAATAACCAAGCAAAACAGAACTTTAAATGTAATCACATTAAACAAGCAAAAATTCAGTAGCCAAAGTTTGTCTTCAATACTACACTGGGCTTGAGTCTCAGCTGCAGTAGGAACTGCTGCACTAGGAGGGCATCACCTAGTAACTATCTCTAGCTACAAGCACAGACAGCTAGAAGCCTCACTGTTCAGTGGATTAGCACATAAGCCCATGGAGTCACATTTGTTCTTTATGCTAGTGCAGTTTGCTTCACATTTCTTGATAAATTTACATCATCTCTTACTTTTAATACCCAGGCTCACCAGTGATGGAAAACTAATTTGTCATCCATCTATCTGTCAGCCTGGTGTCAATCCAACACCTCACTTGATAGGTATTTCCTAAGTCCTGACCTCCCACCCAGTAGACACCTCTTGTCCTTGCCTCTGCTCTCCCTGGTGCCCGATGAGGACTGTAGTATCTGCATGGGAAGGAGGAGCACACACGCTGCTAACCCACAGGTTATTCTGTGCACACCTGAGAGGCCAACAAGACTAGTGTCTGCTACACTGCAGTCGTTAAGACCACTGTTTCTGGCCATTATGCCGAGAACTCTGCATCTCATACCCGAGTGGCTGGTGAAAAGTCAGAAAACTAAAAGGATCTGTCTCCATGTAGGGCCTGGCTGCTCCTCCCCGCATCTTAGATACCATCTAGTTTACCACAGCCTACCGCAACATATTCAATCAGTATCCTCCTTCGTGGACTTTCTAACCTCTTTAACAATCTAAAGAAAGAAAACACTTTTTATGGTAGTGATTAAAAGGACAAGGGGAAAGAAAATGGAGAACTGCAGCCACAGGCACCGTGCCACTCAGAAATGTGGACTTCCACTGTAAGTCAAGAAACAAGGCCTGACCAGCTCTGCCATTTCTAAGTCTAATGACTTCATTTATTTTCCTTCCTGGAACATATATACTAATGCATACCTTGTTTTCACAACAAAAAGGAAATGTTTTAAAAGTAGAGCCACACACACAGTAGGGCACACCAGCACTTATGGGGTAGAGACAAGAGAATCATGAATTCAAAGTCATCCTCAGTTACAAGACCCTGCTACAAAAACATAAATTTAAAATGTTTTAAAATTCAATCTGTTGGGCTGGGCTGTGGTGGCAAATGCCTGTAATCCCACACTCAGGAGGCAGAAGCAAGCCAACCTGGTCCACAAGAGCTAGTTCCAGGACAGCTACCCTGTCTCAAAAAACAAAAATCAAAACAAAATATTTAATCTGTTGGTCAAACTTCATTATACTTTTCTCTAAGTTTTCATGTTCAAACTTTAAAGGAACAAAAGAGAAAAAACAAAAACACAGGTGGGCATTGGGTCGCACACTCTTGTGGTCCAGCACCTAGGAAGCTGAGGTCAACTGCAGAGCTGCAAGCTGAGAGCCGGCCTGCACACGGGTAAGGAAGGAGCCACAAGCACCAGTACCCGAGTTAAATACTGACTTTATCTTCCTGAGGAAAACATGCTCCAAACCCACTCTACAGAGATCACTTGTTACAATCTAAAGAGGATTGATGGCCACTGCTTCACTAACCTTGCCTCTCAATTTTAATTACTTATTAAACTCCTCAGTCATTTTCAAACTTCAATTTTAGATACCTTAGGGATATTTTGTGTTGCTCAAGAAGAGGGTTGGGTGGCATTTAAGGAAGTCTCACAGTTTCAGAAACACTCACTGCTCTGTACACTGAACCCAGCTCCCCCCACCCCAAAATGGTGCCTTCAGGATTTCCTTTTGATTTTATGTTCTAAAATTTCAAATTAAGGTCTGGAGATGGCTCAGCAGTTAAGAGCACTTGTTTGTTACTCTTGTAGAGGGCCCAGGTTTGATTCCCAGCACCAACATGGTTCACAACCATGTTGTTCATAACCCTTCATAAGTTCAGTTCCAAGGGATCTAAAACCCTCTTCTGACTCCATACACCAAGCACACGTCGTACACATAGATACATGCATATAAAAGTTGAACAAACTTAGTAAATATTAAAATAAAAGATACAATTTCCTATTTAAAAGGCAAAAATCTTTATATTATATATAATGGGGCTCTTTTTCATCTTCTATATCCCAAATTCTTTCTCTTGGGAGAACTTTTTTGTGTGTATTGTTCATTCATTTCCCTTTGACTGACTGCAGTTTCCTTCAATGCCTAGAGTTCCCAGGCACTGGGTTCCTGCTATGCCCCCCTCAGCAAGTTTATCAATTCTCTCTAAAGCATCTAACTGCGATGGTGCACATAAGCCTGTCTTCTCACATTCTGTTTCTGTTCAAGCCACTCCATGCAATATCAAACTCTTGCCTTTTATACTGTTTTCCCAAACACAGCAACAAAAGGTCACAAACCAGTGTTTCTTCCCTCACACAGGAAACCCATCCCTCATCCTGACTTCCTAGTCAATCCATATTCAATTCCTCACTCGTCTGAGGCCATCTCCTGAAATGTACATGTTCTGGTTCTGGGGCATTCTATCCTATCTATCATCACTCCTTAGGGTGCTCTGTTGTTCTTTCCAACTGTTATGTGCAGTGTCCTTTTCAGTCCCAACCTCCCTCTGACTATGCATGTCTTAGTCCCTTCCTGCAGGGACACTACAACAGTGAGGAATAAGTTCTCAGAGCTCCACCTAAGACAGGAGCAAACACGTAAAGGGCTTCACTGAAAAGAACATTCAAACAGCAGCAATCTCCAAAAAGCTGTCTAGATACCAAACCTTCATTCTATACCAAGTTCTGTGTATTTTGTGTATATGAATGTTTTCATAGCACATATGTATGTGCACCATGAATAATTGGTACCCAGAGAGCTCAGAGGGTACTGGATACCCTAGGATTGCAGTTACAGGGTATTGTAAGCCGGCAGGAATTGAACCTGGATCCTCTGCACATGCTACAACTGCTCTAACTACTGAGCCAACTCTTCCGGTCCCTTCTGTGATTATCTTTTGCAATATAGATAGACTGAGATTCTCTCAAATAGCCAAGTGAACTACTTCCTTTTAAACTTTATTTTATTCTTTAGCCCCTTTTTACTGCTTCACTATGGGGACTGAGAATCCCCAGTCTGACCTTTCACATAGCTGTAGGCCATAACCGAGCTAGCTACGGACATCTTCCCTCCAGTTTCAATCACAGGTTTGAATGTGTTTCAGAGCACTAAAGAAAAACTTGTAAATGACCCGCATTTCTGGAGGTTAAAAACAACACTGTTTTCTGTCATGTGCCTCAGCATCATCCAGTTTCTTCACAATTTCAAACCCACAATCACATAGGAAGTTCAAAGCAGAATTTTATTCCAGAGCCTGAAAGTCTGAACTCAGCATGTTAGCGGGGCCCAGTTCGCTTGGAACCATCGAAGGAGGCCCTTGAAATGCTGCTGGCTTCAGGTGCCTCCAGGAAGACCATCTTCAGACTGCAATCTTAAACCTCACCGTTCCTGGAGACACGTCTCTTTAGTATGTAGCTCTGGCTGCTCTGGAACTTGCTACCTACACTAGGATATCCTCTAACCCAGCGCTGGTACATAAAGGAGTGCATCACCACGCCTGGAGAAAGACAACATTTTGGAATCTCATTCTGCTCTGTTCTTAGTTCTCTGATTTATGTTATAAGTTTGCCTTACTCTTAAAGGGCACATGTGGTGATAGTCAAGAAATAATTGTGATTAAAGTCTCCTTCTCAAGATACCTCAATCACACCTGCAAAAAGCACTCCTCACTTTTCAACCATACAGAGAAACACCTGAAAATTCTAGGAATTAAGTATGGGGGAGGGGCTGTAACACGCTCAGTCTACTACACCAAGCGTCCTTAAAACCAGGACAAACAAGCCTACATTTTCCTGAGAAGCTCCTCTCAACTGCACACTGAGGACTATTTATACTCAAGTACGTAAACCCCAAGTTCAGACACTGCACTTCCAACCTGTCAGCGATGAACTCACACCATAAAGAAGTGAACCATCTCAGTATCAGACATAACTGTCAACTTACAGTTTGCAGTGACTTCAAATCCTGAACATCCATCCACCTACTCGAAACCCATCAGCATTCTAATGACTCCTAGCTGCAGAGATGGCTCAGGTCAATCTCTACACTGCAGGACACTAGGCATACAGGCACAGGTGGAGGCTGCATCTCTTACTGGTAACTTAGTCAGAACACATCCCTCTGCAGCAATATCTAAACTCTACTGGTGGCAACATGCCTCTAACACTGCATTAGGGAAGTGAAAAAAAAGGTTACCAGGAGTTCAAGTCCAGCCTGAGCTACAGTCAGTCTAGGCACTAACGAAGCTAGGCTACAGAGTTGAGACCAAAAACTAAACAAAATTCTGCTTCCTTTTCATGATTCATATACTTCTGTACCACCCCTGGCATTTTCAAAGACACACTATACAAAACCTGAAGAAAACAGCCTCCAAAATTTAAGTGCTTCTAGAAAAAGTAAATGGGCTGGGAGATAGCTCAGCGTGGAAGGCACATATCCAGCACCCGTGTAGACGTGGTCCTGGTGGTATGCATGCACCGCAAACCTGTGAACTGGAATTGAGTGTGGAGACCTCTGGCCCGTCAGTCTGCTGAAAAGATAAGCTCCAGGTTCAGTGAAACCACACCTCAACAAATAAATGAATGAGTAAGTAAACAAATGAGGGGGGAGAGACAGAGACTGAGGGTAACACCAGACACCAACCTCAGGCCTCCACATGTGTGTGTGTGTGCATACACTGGTAAGCACATATGCATACATATCAAAAACACAAAGGAAATTAAAATTCTGCATTAATAATCCTTAAAACTACTGTAAGGCAGCTGGCTGTCAATTCAAGTTTAAAAACTAGGAGTGTACCTGCTCAGTGAAGGCAGTTCACATGTGGATTATGTGATTTTATCAAATGTGTATGTGTTACTTGTTTGGTCATGTTACAGAGAAACGTATCTTGATACATTATTTGGAAGAGATTGAGCAAGAACTGTGCACAGATTAGCGTTAACAGAAACCTCCACGCACTCCACCTGACTAAATCTAGCACATTCCTTTTTGGTCCCCACTCAACTCCAGATTCAACTGCTACCCTAACAGGGCCTACTTAAAGTGTTCAAAAGGATACCTTAGTGTACTTGCCTGGAGCTTTCCTTCTATGCCATAAAGAAGGAACGCATCACTTACAACATGTGTAACTGAGGAAGGTGTAAAGTTATGCTTGGAAATACTAACTAAAGATAGCTATTCTTAACACACTGACTCAATCTTAAAAGATACAAATATGCTCTTTGTGAGCAAATGTCCATCTCTAAGAGACAACAGTTTTTATCTGGCTACTTTGTACATCGTACATGTCTCCTGTTCAGAAGTTCTTTGTCTACAAAAAATTCACCTGGCTCCAGCTGTCACTCTTAGTGACCATAAAAGAAAGCACTGTGAGGGGACTGGATAAATGGCTCAGTGGTTAAGAGCACTGACTGTTCTTCCAGCGGTCCTGAGTTCAATTCCCAGCAACCACATGGTGGCTCACATCCATCTATAATGAGACCTGGTGCCCTCTTCTGGTCTGAGGGCACACAAGGAAGGAATGCTGTACACATAATAAATAAATAAAATCTTTAAAAAAAAAAAAAAAGCACTGTGTGCAAATGGAATTTCCCTAAGTTTTATAGAGTAAATTTGTAGAAGCAGAATTTAAAGTCTGGGGTATAGACAGATATTTAAGCAGTTTCTGAAACTTTGTTACTCCCATCTAAATCCACAGGATCTCAGAGAGCTTTCACCATACTCCGTCTTTCAACAGGATAGTTCCCCTAAAGAACGGAAACTAATTTAGAAGGGGACCTCAACAGAATGGGGAAAAAGATTTTGTTTCCACAGATGTTGGGATCTATTTTCTAGGAATTACAGTAGCCAATTCCTCGTGCCATATGTATTAATTCTGCATGTTTCTGGGTCCTTATCTGGAAGCTGGTCTTTATCAGTTTTCTGTTTCTGAGAACTGTCTGTGGCAGGGGCACTATGTCCTCAAAGCACCCTCCTGCCTGGCCTGTCTCTGCTGTCACACACCCTTCTTGGCATGCATCACATCTGCTCACTACTGTCTCTAGCGCCTACTACTATTTCTCCACTGTCCCAGAGACTTCGTCCCCTACCTCACCTCAAGGCCTTGGCCATTTCACTTCTTCACACTCTCATGAGAGGCCTACTTCAAAGAGACATCTCTTGGAAGGCCTTTGTATACATAACACTCCATCACAATTAGGTCAATCATATCCTACCATCCACACCATTTAAACATTCCTGTAGAATTAACTTTTCTTAGAACCGTCCATGTCTCTACAATAAACACTAATAATTTACAAGAATGTAATTCCTTATCTACTTTCCAAACTTTTGTGAACACAGACTTTAGTGCAGTTGCCTTTGGCCACTCCTTAGGTACAATGTTTCCTATGTTTTGTTTGCCATTGTAACACTCAGTACATACAACTGCTGTTCCAGCCAGGCAAGCAGCACAGCACTGTCTACAATACACTACTGCTTCACCTTCCCTTTGACTGATTTGTCCTCAGTTCAACTGAATTTTAATGTTTTATATCAGATTTCCCAGTAAACAAAGAGCAAGGGAAATGAAAGGAACAATATCCAAAGAGCTTTAACATTAAACCTGCCACCATCTTCACATTCAATTCATCTTCTGACTCCCTCAAAAAGGACATTCCACTTTCCACATACAAAATTGCCTTTAACTCAGTAATTTCTTAGGCTCCCTACCCAAATGACCTAAATCTACCTGGGCTGTTTATGAGTTTCTGTAAGTCCAACTTCTCTACCTAAGGCATCCATTCACTGAATTTCAATGATGTCACTCCCTAGTCTATCAGCAGACAGACTTCATTTTCTTTTAATTCATGCACTAGCATTTTACAAAGTAGAGATGTGAGGAAACGGGATAAAAAAAAAACACAAAAATTGGCCATTAAGCACAATCTGAGAAATAGTCCTGTAGACTATGATCAATCTTCCCACCACCACCACCACCACCCTCCAAAGAGAAACAAGTTTATTTTCCATAGATGCACTAGTACCTGATAGGAGTCACAAGGTGAGGGTATCAAGGTCACCACCAGCCAAAGTTAACACAGCCATCTAACCCTTCTACCATGTCCTCATAGACCTAGATCACTAACATATTTCTCTTCTGAAGTGTTTGTCACAAACCAGACTTTATTTACCCTCCAAAGTTCAACAACCCAAACCTGAAATAAGACTGTCCTCCTCTTTCTACTTGTAGTGAGATATTCTCTTGCCCCACCCAGGCCCTAGGACAAGCTCCCCTGTGTTCTTCTCAATGGTCAGTTTTCAAGGAGAAAGGAAGTGACACAACTTGCTCTTCCCCTCAACAACAAGTCTCAGCAGCAAAGACCTCTGTTGGTCTTGATACTGCTGCTGCATTCGAATCAGACTTCCCTAGAATCTCTAAGTTGTATCTATACTCATGGGTTACTGTCTTGGAAGTTCTCAACCACTTATGTTCATAGTCTCTCCTCACACTGGCGGATTATATTTTAAATTTGCCTACACCTTTTATAGCACAATGATATAATTAGTTTAGTCTGTGTACTTCTGTTGAGATAAAATGTGTGAGCTGCGGTGGAGCACACCTGGAATCCCAGCACAAAGGCTCAGGAACACAAGGCCAGCCTAGATTATAGGAAATCTGTGGCACGAGAGGGGGAGAATCAGACTGCATTTAAGCAGTCTTCCTTCTGTCTAGTGAACGTGAGTAAGGTCAGGGTTGAAGACATTGGGGGCAGGGAGAGTAAGCATCCCCCCAAAATGTTCTAAACCACTGAAAATTTTATAATTCTCTCCAAATTAGAGATTAAAATATCACCAATCCTACCACTCTTTACCTCAACCTCAAGGTCCTTGAAGCAATCTTGAGAATCTTCACAAAGCTCAGTTACTCACCAGTTTGGCCTGTGCTTCTGCGATTTTCCGGTTATTTTCTTCTAATATCCGCTCCAGCTCCTCACGCTTTGCTCGTTCTTCCTCCTAAAGGGGAGGACATGTCACAACGTTAGGAAAACAAAGTGTTTAGCTCTACCAGCAAATAATTACTAATCTTCCTCTAAACTCTGCTGGATCTGACTTACAGGGCGGCTGTACAGCCACCTTTCTGTCTGACAAGCGATAAGCTGTGCAGTCTAACACTAAATTTAAATCACCCCTCCCAGTCCAAAACAGCAACCGACTAAACCCTCCCTAATAGTCTCCTGGCAATTATTATTAATACTTTAATATCACACAAATCAACAAGGACAACTACAAAACTGGATAGTATTTACCAAATTAAAAATATATATAAAATATAAATAAAGTGAATATTTGTCTCACCAATTATAGATACCTACGTATTCTTTACCTATACTCCTTTAATCAGCATTAAAAGTTGAGTATTTACTGTCTTGTCCAGTGTCCTGCAGAGTGTGCTCCTCGGCTGCCATACGCGCCAGCTTCCTCTTTAAAATGATTTGTACTGTTAGCTTGGCAATACCTGCATCAGCAGCTCAACCATTTATAAAGAAACAACATACAAGGAAGGCTGAGCTGAGGAATGCAGATGTTTATGGTAAGAAGGAACAAAAAATGTAATTCATCATTCCTAAGGCAAACAATTAATAAGAAAAATACATTTACTGTTAGTGAAAAATACAAATGGTAATCCATACTAAGGACTGCTTCCATGGGGCATGGACTTAACATCAGATGTTGACAACCACTAAAGGCAGCTTATATTGTCATCTACAGTCTGCACTGAAATTCAGGAATCCGGGGGATGCACAGTCAGGAAATAAAATTCTGTCATTTTTTTCTTGGAGAATTTAATGAAGTTTTATAATGCAAACTATATGAAGATTGCTTGATGGTTTGGGCAGTGTTCAGATCACAGCATACATACTCAAATGATTTTAGTATTGGGAAGACTGTCAGAGGATTGTGTCCGTGTTAAAAAAAATGTTAATATGAAACAAAAAGCAAATGAAGAGAAAAAAATCTTGCTATGATTAATAACTCGCTACAAAATAGCACAATTACTCCAAAAATATCTCCATTATTAAAGGCACTGATATGAACAACTACAAACAGGTCTATGTAGTTAAGACAGGACCAGGGAAATGCACTGTACAAGCAAAGCTTACTAGAAAGCAGACTTAACACAATGTCAACTTGTCCACAGTAACGCCAGGATGAAGGATGACAGTAAGCCATGTATTTAAGCCAAATATTTATAAATTTATGTTCAAGACAATGTAACTACAAATTTCCTGTGTCACACGAATTCATTTGTTCATTAGCAAACTGTGGAGAGACACTCAGTGCTGTGAAGCAATTTGCCTTGAGTGTCTCCGTGACTTTCGCACACTTTAGGATCCTGGAGTAATCAGTGCAAACAAGCCATAAAGCTTCAGTAGCAAATTACTGTCTCACAGAAAGACATTTTCAACTTCTGCTCCAGCTGCTGATAAAACAAATCATGTGTTTAGCTTGACTCCAGACAAGGACAACCTGTTCCTTCATAACTCTCTAGAGAAAAAAAGGAGTTGTTAGTAGGTACTTAAAAAAAAAAAAAAAAGGAAAAAAAAAAAAGATGAACAATCTGGACATTTTTCCATAAAAGATTCCTTGAAACACATTACGAAAATGGAGGGCCTTATAGTCAAAATGCTAGAATTAGTCCACTGTGTTGAAAGGATTTAGGGAAGGGATGAGGGATAACAGAAGGAAAAAAAGAAGAGCGAGAAAACCTGTGTATCAAAAGCAGGAGCTGTCACTCAAAGTGAGGCCCTGCTCTTTGTAATCTGACTGAAGGCAAAAGGCTCTCAGTCGAGGTCACAGTGGTAAACAGGAAGATGCAACCGCAGGCGGACTTTTAGCCTTTTCCCTTTTCCACTCCCTGGCTTCCCCCTACCCTCCCAAAAAAAGAATGTAGTCCTGCAGCCATGGCAAAAGTTTCAAACACTTCTCAAATACATAAGCCAGTTCCGTTAGATCAAAAAAAATATCCTTGAATAAGTTTTAAGAAAATAGCTTTTAAGTACCAGTCAGCACTTCTGGCTAAAAAATTATCTTTCGCAGCCATGTAACTTTAGATGAGAAAGGAATTAGAAAGTCGCATTCCATCTCGTTCTGGACTGAGCAGGAGGCACACCTGACACTGAAAGTTTTGCCATGGACTGTCTTTACTTTCCAAACGACCGAGCGTTACCTCTCTAGCTTTTTGTGCTGCAAGCTCAGCTTGTCTCTGTCGCTCGAGTTCTTCGAGCAACTGCTTTTCCATGATGCGTTTGGCCTCTTCCACCCTTCGGAGGACTTCTCGTTCAATTTCATCCTTCCTTTTCTCCAGCTCTTCTTCTACCCTCTTCGCTACCAATTCTTCTACTCTTCGTGCCGTTTCTTCCTCAATGAGTTTTTCTTCTATTTCTTGCTGCCGACTAGGAAATAAAAATAGAAAAGACAACATTTTAACCTAAGAATTAAAACTAATTTTAAGCCTACTTATTAAGTCTTATTTCTTATACCCGTAATTTTATAGCTTATTCTTAATCACATTCAGCAAAAAGAGCAATCATGATAAGTAATACAGAAATTCAAACGAGTATAAATATCTTGGGGGGGGGGGTTCACGCATTCTAAATATAGAAAGGCTAGTGTGTAACAAGAACCCAATTCCTTAGGTTTATTTAGGACCTGTAAATCTGAAACAGGAACCTACTCCTGTTATCAAGTAGGTGCTGCACTTAGGCACTCTGTGCAAGGTCGAGCCACAGAAACTCCTTAAGTAAAGGACAACAGTACTGTGGTCTTTACTCTAGGCTCTGAACTTAACTTGTTGTGCCTTTTCCTCCTTTAATATTTGATTTCATTTAAAAGCTGTTCTAGATTTGACAGAATAGAGAGTTAAGACTATACTGTATTATTATCAAGGCTAAATGAAGCCTTACTGATCCCATTTTAATCCCATTGAAACAATTAGCTTACTGACTGGAAACAAAATTTTGGCTAAGAACATCTATCAAAGTGCTATCACAAAAACCTTGCACATTTGTAGCAATGACAGTCACTGGTACCATACATCTACTGGCAAGTTAGTAGGAGAAAAACCTAAAATGCTCTTCCATTTTATTTGGTTAGATGTTAAATGTAAGTATTTTGGATAGACTGGAAGCATGCTGACACTACAGTGGTCTTGGAACTGTAGTTTAGAATACAGAATCAGTAGATAGTATTGACGTTCACTTTGCTTCCATTATGTTTCTACCCAGGAGCAGGCCAAGCATTATTTTGTGCAGAATGAATGAATTCAAAGGTTCTTAATAATGCATCTAAAGCCAAAGAGGCCAATTTAGTAATACTTCCTCCCAAACTATCAAATTAACAAAACTCGCAACTTTCATCTTTAGATTCTACTTGACACACACATGGGACAGTCGTTCATCTGGCATGCTTAGTAAAGACTTTCTAGTTGCTGTGACCGTCAATCAGTCTAACACATTTCTACTCAATTCCCACCCAAGGGCTTTCAGCTCAATACATTTGCTGCATTGTCTACACTTATCCTTGGCCTCTATCTACCAGAGAGGCAGAAGATGGGACAGTAATTTGGTTCTTCTAAGACTGTAGGACTTGTCTGCATCTTTGCTACTTACTTCCCAACTGCCACATTCCAACAGTACAGGAGTGCTTAAGACTCAACACAGCCCTCCTTTCTTTTTAAGGTCCTGTCAAATAAAGCCTAACTAGAGTGAGCCTTTGTCAGCAGACACAGCAGATAGCCTCCAAGGTGACGAACGATCTACCATGAACAGAACGACGCTGAACAGAGAGCTCGATTCAATGGCAATCATACACAGATAGTTTCCTATCCACCCAAAAGGAAACTTTTCAGCTATAGTAGATATAGTAAAGCCTAAGAAACTCAGCATTTACATCTTCAAAATCTCAACTCTTAACTATCAGGGTTAGATGGGACAGAGTACTAAGCACAAAAGAGACAATGAGACTTTAGTGGAGACTTTCTGTGAGCAGAAAGGGAGGGAAATAAGTAAAGACCCTAGGAAAGCTCATCAGTGAGCAGCAAAGCTCTCACTTTTAAATAGGAATCTGACAAAGTGACAGAGACTCTCAGTATTCAGGATCTAGATCAGGCAGTCATCCCTTCTAAGCAACAGAGAAGAGAGCCAGCAGTACGCCCATAGGTTTGGACATAAGGGAAAATAAGCAAACAAATTCAGTTTTTTACTCACAGTAAAAGCCAAACCAGCCTGAACTGTCAGCTCTGGCAGTCTTCACCCAGTGATCCCACCTACCGGGGAAGATGACAGGCAGTAAGTTGCTGAATTAAGGGTCAAGTCTAACTGCAGCTCAGGTTTTATAGTCTAAAGGGGAGGAGAGCAAATGGCAAAGTCCCAGCCACAGCTGAGGCAGTGCAGGCTGAGAACTGGCCTGCCCCGTGTTCTCACAGGGCTGCTTATCTCCCTTTGTTCCTGGAGGAACTGAAGGGCAGCCCAGCCTCCAGTAGCCTTACTTAAGTATCCTGAATGAGGGGCCGGTCAGGCAATGAGGTCTGGGCACACGGTTGTAAGCACTACAAGCCTCACAGGAACATAATTTTGGTTGTTATTCTCAGTAAGATTAAAAAGGCATCTTCAGAATCCAGGGACAAATTTCTAGTCTGTTTCTACAATCTGTGACAAAAAACCCTTAAGGCCCCACCACTTCATCTTGTCTCCTTTCCACAGAAACCAACTGCACACAAACTGACTTAAGCACTAGTACATCTTCTTCCCTGGTGGCCAAAATTAACAGGAAGCCAATAACAGCACCACCATTAGGACAACTTTTCCATTAAAAACAATGAACTTTCTTCAAGAGAAAACCAAACCACTCTGGGCATCATCATAAGAATCACATAGAATTCTCTAAAACATTTTGTTTTGCTCAGAAGCTGCTGCTTGAGTGAATGCCAGGACCCAGGACGTCCTGTCTGCAGGTTCCCGAGTCATCCTGGGGTAGGCTTCTTAAATCTGAGCCCAAATATATTGGGGAGTGGGGGTTGCACAGGGCTGTCTTGTCTGTCTCTCTCCAACTTCTGTCTCAACTTCCCTGCTGAGCCCATTGCTTTGCTAAGAATCTCCTGCCAGAAAAGAGTTATTAAATCAAGATCAAGGTGTTTTTCAAGTAGTATGATACCAAGTCCCATTTTTCCCCTCGGTCATTAAAAAAACAAAACAAACAAACAAACAAGACCACTCACTACTCCTAGTCAATCAGATGGTAACCGATTAAAACAAACCAGGGAGGGCACAGCACTAAGCGTATGGCTATACAAAAGTAGTGCCGTATTTTAAGGCATCCATCCTTAAAACAAGGATACTCACTTCTTGAAACCTTGAGGATTGCTTAGTAATTACTAGTAAACATTAATTACTTTATACCTAACAAGGTACTAAACACTGGGCCGCAGTGAATGCTGAGGTGATGAATGGCCCTTGCCAGACCCTGACCTTTCCAGCAGTTTCCCCAGGACAAAGATGAAGCAAAAATGGGGACAGAACCAAATGCAGGTCCTGTGCTTGCTCCACCATTGTCTTAAAGCTCTGCAGAGTAAATTCAGTCATAAACTTCTTTACCCTCAATATAAGCTCTATTTATTTTTCAACGAATCAGGTACATGATGAATTCCAGCTCACCTTGGATACTCTCAGGCTCCTGATCTGTAATGTAGGTAACACTAAAACTATTCAATCTCAGATGTCACTGGCTGCCTGGCTTACTAGACCAATGATAGGACTTCTACAGGTCGTTCCAGCTACCTGCTTTCTTCAGTGGTTAATACAACTTCAAAGAATCCCTAAGAAATCTTAGTATTGGTGAAGTGCAAGAGTGAGGGTTCACGGTATGTGGCTGGGACCCAAGCACAAGAGGGGGATCTGATATGAACCAACACAAAGGCCTACCTTTTCACTACTTTCTGTGATTTATTGTTCAAAGGCTGTGTTAGGCTACACTCAGGAACACTGACTGACTCACTCTACGCCACACACCTAAGTCCTTACAGCATCTCCAATCTCACAATAAAATGCATCTCCATTTCACACACACAATGATTTAAGGTCTCAAAATTATAAGTAGCAAAGCAATCAGTCTCAGTCAACAGGATTGAACTGGGTAAAGCCAACAGACTTGTTTTACCGTGTCTCCGCCCATCAGGCACTCTGCACTTTAGTGACTCGTGTTCCCACCCTGGGCTGTAACACACATTCCCGAGCTCTTCTCTTCTCTCTCCACATAGTCCCCAGGGACACTGCTGTTCTACCCTTTCCCTGACCTACACTGGTCTCATTTTAGGCAATAAAAGACAAAGGACAGGTTAGCTGTAGTAAGGACACCACAAACACAACAGCCAACTGTGTGCACCCTAAATTCCTTTGCAACCCGTTCCTCTTCCACTCTAACGATGATGGCTCTTACCCACTCCCGCTACACAATACACCCTATACGACAGGAAGTGGTCTTTTAAAGGGTGCTGTTTCATTCCTCTTCAGAACTTCCTGATCTAGAATGAATTAAACCAAATCTCATGCATACAAGAACCCATGTAGAATTTCCAGGCTCTGCTCACTTCTCTAGAGACTCCTGGGCTTCAGGGCCTATGGTCTCCCGTGGTGACCAACACTACCCCGTGCACTCCAAGGCCTCCCTCCATTCTCTAGTTGGTTCAGGAAGACAGCTTACTCCTTTGGCCCACAAATACCCACCCTCATGCAGCCTGACCGCCTTACCATCCCTACTCCCCACTCCTGGTGATAGTCTACTTATATTATTACCGATCGATCATCTGTCTGAGCTAGCTCAAGACCAGTCATCTCTCTATCAACAGCACCCACCACACCACAGCTCCTGGCGCTTATTAAAGGCTCAGTCAATACTAGCAGCTAGCTCAACAGATAAGCTAACAGGCATCTGTAAACAAACTACTTTTCCTTGCTCCCAAGGCTCCGTCATCTACACCGGTGTGCTCTGCAAGACATAAGTCACATTAAACATTGTCTATTACACACAGGAGCTAATATGAAAGTTCTCAGTCCAGAACCGGAGCACAGCTCGCTGCCCATCATGCCATCCTATGTAGCCCATGTGCAGCGTACAATGACTCTAATTGGCAAGCAAGCTTCCCGTTTCCACACGGAGAATCACTTTAACTATCACAGCTAACTTTTCCTATGTCCTCCCAGTAGTTATCAGAGTTACATCTTCAAGGCTACGCGCTTGTTCCACACCCAACAGGATTCTGTGTGGCCAAGGTGTACTGGGAACAATCTGCTCGCAGCACAGGGCAGCTCCACCTACAGTATTAGCTAGCTGTGTTCAATCCCTTACCTCCGAAGCACTGCTTCTGGAAAATCTGCTCAACACAAACTCAAACACAGGGGGAAAAAAGGGGGGGAAAAAACCCACATAAGTCCATACAACGTAAACTACCTAAAATTTCTGCTTCGTAACCATTTATCCAGTCTTCACTGAAGAACTCCGGAAAAGATGGCTGGCTGACCACGAATATGCTTAGCACTATTGTTCCACGTGGCTTTGGGGGTGGGGTGGGAGGACACGTCTTTTAAAAGTAATACGCACAAGTTCACTCTGGCTGGGTTATGCACACCTCCTTTTTACACCGAAAGCCTGACTTTCAAAACCACGTGATCTCCACCCCATTTCAAGTTAAGTTCCCCCTGAAGGTAGCCGATTTCACCCGACTGGAAAAGGCAGTCGAGAGCACTCTGGAGCTGGAAGCAAACATTTCGGCGGGGACCAGCGGGCTCCCTAGAGGGGCTGATGAAGCCGGGACAAAAAGAGGCGAGGGGACGATGGCCACCCGGGTGCTCGCTGGAGGTGTGTGCACCTGTCTTCCTACGACTGCAAAAAACGGGGGGGAAGAGCCCACACCCCCAAACACGGACTCCCCCCTCCGGACGGCCCAGTGCTCCAACGCCTCGGGTCCGGCGCTGCGCGGCCCCGCCAACCTCCCGCCTCGCGCCCTCCACGCCGACTTCCGGGCCGGCGCTCCCGCCCCACAGGCCCCGAGCGCGCCCCCGCCGCCGCCGCCACCACCACCACCGCCAGCCGCGCGCCCCTCACATTTTTCGCTGCCGCTCGAACTCCGCCTTCTTCTCCTCCTCCTCCCGCTTCTGCTTCTCGTCCAGGCTGCTGCGCTTGCTCACCGTGCGCCCGAAGATGTCGATGCGGTCGGGCGGGGACGAGGCGCGCTCCCGCTCGCGCCGGGACGCCGCCGCGTTGGTGGAGCGCGAGCGTGAGCGCGACTCCCGCCGCCGGTTCCGTTTGCTCTCCCGGGACTTGGAGCGCTTCCGCACCCGCTCCTTATCCCGCGAGCGCGAGCGCGAGCGGCTGCGCTTCTTGTTGTGCTTGGAGCTCTTGGTGTGCTTGGAGCGGGACGAGCTCCGGCTCCGCGACCGGCCCATCCTCGCGCGGCGCGGCGCCCGCCGCCTGTCACCCGCTGCCCGCCGCAGGCCGCCCCTCGCCGCCGGGAAGCTCGGCCCCCCGCCCACGGACCCTCCGCCTCGCCCCGAGCGCACCCGCCGCGCACACGGCCGGCTTCGCCGTAGAGGCCTAGCAGGCCTGGCCCGGAGTTCCTAAGATGGCAGCTGCGGCAGCACCGGCCGCCCTTCCCACAATGCCCTGCGCCGAGCGTGCCGGCGTGAGCCCCGCCCCCCGGCGACGTCGCCGAGGCGGGCCGGCGAGTGCTGCCGAGCGCGCTCGGCTCTTTCCGCCACTACGCGGAAACCAGAGCCTGGAGTTGGGCCGCCTTCGGGTCTTTCTCTACTAACTCAAGACCCACGAAAAATTTAGGAGTTAGAAACTATTTATGCCGGGCGATGGTGGCGCACGCCTTTAATCCCAGCACTCGGGAGGCAGAGGCAGGCGGATCTCTGTGAGTTCGAGACCAGCCTGGTCTACAGAGCTAGTTCCAGGACAGGCTCCAAAGCCACAGAGAAACCCTGTCTCGAAAAACCAAAAAAAAAAAAAAAAAAAGAAACTATTTATGATGAACGTTGGCTGAAAGGCAGAATAAGTTCCGAGTAAGTAGGAAATGCATGTTGTTTTCCTTAGCCAGCTTTGAGAATTTACCCTTTACAAGCCACGTGTGCTGGTACAGGCTCATACCAGTAGCTCTAGGAACAAGGAGGCCTGTGGTTCAGCTGTTCAAGGTCAACCTTGGCCATGCAGTAAATTGGAGGCCAGATGGGGATACACACATAAAACATTTTTATACACATACACGCAAATTATGCATACATGTATACCATACATATGCCAACCACAAAACTAAAGCAATTCCCGGAGGACTCCCGAATTATCCTTAGGATGTATATATTAGAACTAATTAAATACTTCTAAGTTTTATTGAAAAGGTTGCATCATTGTGGATTTTCAAAAAATTCCAGGCCAGCTAGGGCTATGTAGTGCACTCTAGGCCTAGCCCCAGGAGGCTAGGGAAAGATGAGGAAGAGAAAAATGAGATATTACTAATCTCATTAGGGTCTTTTAGCTTTTGGGCTGCTTTAACAAAATATCAATAACTCAGCCGGGCGGTGATGGCACAGCCTTTAATCCCAGCACTTGGGAGGTAGAGGCAGGCGGATCTCTGTGAGTTCGAGACTAGCCTGGTCTACAGAGCTAGTTCCAGGACAGGCTCCAAAGCCACAGAGAAACCCTGTCTCGAAAAACCAAATATATATATCAATAACTCAAAGTTGTTTCCCAGGCTTTCGGGGGGGGGGGGGTGAGAAGTACTCTATTAAGTAGGGTGGGTCTGTTCGAGCTTCCAACAGGAGACCCTAGTGCTGTGATTTAGGAGAGGTGAAAGAGCTTCTAATCAACACCTTATCAATGCTAATCCCATTTTTTTTTTTGAAGCCAGAGCCTCCCGGGCGGTTTCATCTTTTCTAAAAAGGCCCCTCTTGCTCCTCCTCTCCCTTCTCCTTTTGGATTTTTGAGACAGGGTTTCTGTACCAGTCTTGGCTGTTCTGAACTCCATCTCAGACCAGGTTGACCTCCAACTCAGAGATCTGACTGCTTCTACCTCCTGAGAGCTGAGATTACAGTGGACGAAGGCCATGCTTCTTAATGCTGTCACATTGCATGTTAGGTGTAACTTATGAATTTAGAAATCTTCTGGGGTTACCGAGGCAGCATGTGTTGCATTCTGCCTCTCTCTCTCTCTCTCTCTCTCTCTCTCTCTCTCTCCCCACCTCAGCACCACATCCCAGCCATAGGGCACCTTGTGAGAATTGGGTACACCACCATGTTCCAGTGCCCCTCGTCATGACATCTGCAAACATCCATCCCAGCTAGACAGGATTTGAGGGTAACACTTCCATCAGTGTCCCACCCAGCACCTTAGCAGGCTGTCAGGGACTTCAGCCATATACCCCTCTCTTGCTGAGACCTCTCCTTGAGAGATGGATGGCCCCCCTGATCTGCCCTTCACCTGGTGAGCTCACGTCAGTCACAGGATGCATTCGACTAACATCATGAATCAGTAAATGAACACAACCGTATTATCCAACCTCCATAGCAATCTAAAATAGCTTTCTAGAGAGTTTGAGACAACAGAGTTTTGCACACCTTCTGCCCAGAGCGAGTCACTTTGATCACAGCTCTGGCCATAGAATTTGGAGAACTTCGACTTCCAAACATTATTTTTTGGTTCAGTCTAAAATGTTCAGTTCTGAACAGAGCAAATAGCCTTTTGCCTAAAGAATCATCTGATTCTTCATCTGAAACTAAGGTTGGGAAGTCCAGTGCTATTGAAAGTTGACCACATGTCTATGCAAAACAAAACAGAAACTCTGTGCACACTGGAAGAAACTAACAGAGACTTTCACTGAGGAAGAAGAAAAAGGCCCTTTTGTGCGTCTAAAGCATACACAGGTATGACATGCAGGACCTGTGTCCTTTTTGTTCAAACGGCAGGGGAACAGGCCAGCCAAAGCTCTCATTACTATGAAGGTGGAAAGGCACAGAAGCTTCCATCTTGGAAGCGTGCAGGAATCACATTAGATCATAGGACAGTGGCAGGAGGACAGGATGGACTGTTCTCTGAGAGACAGGAAGAAGCTTGCCGAGCTGGGACAGGTAGCCAAATCTACAGCATTGAAAACAGGGGATTTCGCTGGTTTCTTTTTTAATTGATTATTTTCAGCAGCGGCCTGGGAGTAGAGTGAGGGTCCAGGGAAAGACTTCTGTAACAGAGACAAGGCCTCACCAGGCCATCTGCCCCAGTGGCGCAGGTCAGGGGAAAGGTGGACCTCCAAAGACAGGAGTTAAGTGTGTCTTGAAGCCCTGTGCTCAGAAGCAGTATGAGGGCTGGGACAGCAAATAAGATAAGGTTTGACGCCGGGCGGATCTCTGGGAGTTCTAGGCCAGCCTGGTCTACAAGAGCTAGTTTCAGGACAGGCTCCAAAGCTACAGCGAAACCCTGTCTCAAAAAAACAAAAAAAGAAAGAGATAAGGTTTGACTAGGAGGTCAGCCAGCTCCTAGGACTGGCCAGAACTACAAAGGCCTGGAGGAGAGGGGACCTTAACTGAAGTCTGGTAAGCAAGCGTATTCTCAATCCTCAGTGCAGACCAAACAGCTCAGCTCCCTGGAAATGGAAAGTAGACAAGATAGCCAAGCAAAAGTTGGGAGCATGGAGGTGGGGTGGAGTTGGGGGAAGGGGAGAGGGGGAGAGAGAAGGGAGAAGGAGGGTTGGGGAAAGCTTGGGGGAGTGGGATGGTTGAGATGGAAGAAGAATGGATATGGGAACAGGGAAGAAGATATCTTAATTAAGGGAGCCACTTTGGGTTGGCAAGAGGCTTGACTCTAGAGGGGTTCCCAGGTGTCCATTGGGATGTCCCCAGCTAGGACCCTGGGCAGTGGAGGAGAGGGAGCCTGAACTGGCCTTGGTTATGTCCAAATCCATGGATCCCCTACAAAAGCCAACAAAGGAGACCGAGTGTCCCATATGTAAAAGCAAAGAGCCTTTATTTTAATCAAGTTTGCAAACGTCCAAAGTCCAAAGTATTGGAATATCCAGGTCAGCCTCGTCTACAAAGAGAGTTCCACAAAAGCCAAGAAACCCTGGAGGGGAGGGGAGAGAGAAAATGCCTCCAGAAGATTGGGCTGTAGGCAAGCCTGCTGGGCATTTTCTTAATTAGTGATTGACAGGGAAGAGTCCAGCTCACGTGCTGGTGACCTGGGTTCCTTAAGAAAGCAGGATGAGAAAGCCACGGGGAGCAAGCCAGTAAGCAGCACCCCTCCATGGCCTCCACATCAGCACATCAGCTCCTGCCTCCAGGTTGCTGCCCTGGCTGCCTTTTGATGAATGAACTCTTATGCAGAACTGTGAGTGAAGTAAACCCTTTCCTCCCCAAGTTGATTTTGGCAACCCAGACTATGACAGCAAGCTTCCCATAGCTACAGCAAGTACCCGAGATAATCAGTCTACAGCAAAAGTGTTTATGTTAGAGGCTGCAACCACGGCTTATTAGCCCTTTCACTTGAGTAAGACGGGATTGGCAAACATAGCAAGGCAGGGCATGTGACAGAAGAGACTGCTCAACTCAGAACCATAAACTGAGGAAGAAAAGGTGCAAGGGTTTTCTAGTTCCCCCTGAGGGTACACCCCAATGATCTGAAGGCCTTCTGCTAGACCCCACCCCCTAAAGCGTCCTCCGAGTCTTATGTACATCCATCTTGAGAGGAAGCCTTCAACACATCGGCCCTTGGGGGACAGTTGACATCTAAACTGTGAGAGTGGAGCTGTAGCGCAGAGCTGGGACCCCCATGTTGGTCCTTAGAGAAACACATTACTTGCTTTTATTTTTTTAAAAAAAAAAACTTAAAAATGAATTTTTTTATACATAAAGGTTTTTTTTTGTCATATTTGTATTTTTAACAACAACAAAAATGTTGTCCCCTAGGGGGGAATTTTGTATATGAGGCAGAAAGGAGGGATGAGTGTGATTAAGCACCTAGATTTTCACTCAGGAACTACATTACCAAGTGTTTATCATCCTCTGAAATTTTATGACATTTAACAAATCCTCCTGAGACTGCCAAGTATTTGCTGCTCAAAGCGTCTGAGCTGCCACAGCTTAAAACTCAGAACCAGGTTTTCAAATCGAACCCAGTATTTTGGCACTCATTGGCCTTGCATGGGGATAAAATGAGACTGGGGATGGATTTTTCTTCCTAGCTCACCATCCAAACATCTGTAGTAGGAAGAAATATAAACCACTTCCTGCTCCTCCTTCTGAACTGAAAGTCACCACAAAACCGATTGGCAGAGAGTAGTCATTTCTTGACATGTAATGAGGGGCAGGTATTCAGGCAGATCATAGTTTGAGGGGCTGGCCTCTGCCCTATGGTGTCTGGGGCTCGGCTGGGGAAACCAGACGACAGAAGGGGCCTGGTGCCTTCATGGCCAGTCGCTGGAGTTTTCAGCCATACATCTGTCACTCTACCCAGTCTGAAATTTACCAGGTTGTGTCTACCAGGTGTGTCTGCAGGTGGCCTCTAACTTTATTTATTGCGGTGCTTTGAAAGGGAATGTCCCCAGTAGACTCTTGTGTTCAAGTCTGTGCTCCATAGGGAAGAGCACCACATAGGAGGCGTGGTCTTGGTGGAGTAGGTGGCTTTGTTGGAGGAAGTGTGTCACTAGGCTTTGAGGGCTAACACGCTCAAGCCATGCCCTGTGGCTCAGGGTTCACTTCCTGTTGTTTGTGGATCAAGATGTAGAACTCTCAGCTGCCTCTCCAACACCATGCCTGCCTGCATGTCGCTATGCTTCCCACCATGACAACAGTGGTCTCAGCCTTTGAACTAGATACACAGTGGAATATCACTGATCTGTTAAAAACAGTGACATCATGAAATTTGCTGGCAAATGGATGGAGCTAAAAAAGATCATCCTGAGTGGGTAACCTAGACTCAGAAAGCCAAACACAGTATGTTCTCACGTATAGGTGGATTTTAGCTATAAGGGATAACCATGCCACAGTCCACAGACCCACAGAAGCTAAGTAACAAGGCTCAAGGGCGGGGGGGGGGGGACACATGAATCTCACTGCAAAGGGGAAATAGAGGAGACATCGCTTGAGAACTGGGGTGGGAGTTCTGGATTGAAGGGTGGACCTGGGACCAAGAGGGGTCAGGAGAGGATGGAGGGAAAGAGTGCTGGGAAAGACAGCTGGAACCAGGGACACTTCTAGGAAGAGCTCGAAACTAGTGTAAGGAAACTCCCAGAATCTATGAGGATGACCCTAGCTCAGAGTCCTAGCCATGCGGCATACAGAGCTTGGACCGGCCATCTCTTATAACCTGGCAAGACTTCTAGAGGAGGAATTGGGACTCTGACCCAGTCACATAACCTTTGACCTACATTTTGACTGCCTACAAGATAGGCTGGGACAAAGGTGGCACAGAAATTATGATACTGGCCAACCAATTACTGGTCCAGCTTGGAAGTTAATACTGTGAGAGACAGTCCACCCTGACACAGTCTGCAAAGCCAGGACCCAGAGGCTGGAAAGGCCAGAGACCAAAGATAGAACCAAACTTGAGTGGTCAAAAGGAAAACAAGTTATTAAATTATTATTAATGATATTCTGCTATACTCATAGATCATTGCCTAGCCCAATTGTCCTCAGAGAGGCTACACCCAGCGACTGACAGAAACAGATGCAGAGATCCACAGCCAAACATTACGTGGACCTTGGGGAACTCTGTGGAAGAGGGGGCATTTGAAAGTGGTGGTTTGAAAGAAAATGGCCCCCAGAGGGATGGCACTCTTTAGAGGTGTGGCTTTGTTGGAGTGGGTGTGGCCTTGTTGGAGGAAATTTGTTACTGTGGAGGTGGGCTTTAAGGTCTCCTATGCTCAAGCCACACCCAGTGAGACAGCCTACTTCCTATTGCCCTCTGGTAGAGAGGATAGCCAGCACCAAGTCTGCCTGCACATTGCTGTGTTACCCACCATGATGATAATGGACTGAACCTCTGAACTGTTAGCCACCACCTCAATTAAGTGTTTTCCTTTATAAAAGTTGCCGTGGTCATGGTGTCTCTTCACAGAAATTAAACCCTAATTAAAACATTTATATTTATTCTTAGCCGGGCGGTGGTGGCACACGCCTTTAATCCCAGCACTCGGGAGGCAGAAGCTGGTGGATCTCTGTGAGTTCAAGGACAACCTGGCATACAAGAGCTAGTTTCAAGACAGGAACCAAAAACTACAGAGAAACCCTGTCTCGAAAAATTAAAAAAAAAAAATTGCCAGGCGGTGGTAGCGCACGCCTTTAATCCCAGCACTTGGGAGGCAGAGGCAGGCAGATCTCTGTGAGTTCGAGGCCAGCCTGGTCTACAAGAGCTAGTTCCAGGACAGGCACCAAAGCTACAGAGAAACCCTGTCTCAAAAAACCAAAAACAAAACAAAAAAAAAAAAAGTGAAACTGTCTTGCATTTGTCTCCCGTACACTGAGGTGACAGACAGGGATCCTGTAGCACCCAGCCTGGGATCCTGACTGAGACTTTTCACCTCTGTAGCCCTTCATTTCCTCCACTGCAAGATGAAGGGTTGTGCTGGGTGGGCTCCCCAAGCTCACAGAACTGTGATTTTGTTTCTTCCTGCAAGTGTGCCAATCAAAACATTAGGATTCTAGACTGGATTTATAACCAACGTTTATCTGAGGAAGTTTCTGTGGCACACACAGCCACTTAGGACAGGGTGCAGTAGAAACACACGCAGTCTCAACTCTTTGATTCTATTCCGCCTCATTATGATTAAAACCCCTCATAGCTGTCATTTATCAAGAACACGGCTACCATGTCTTAGTCCCCTTTGCTGTCTATACTTACATGGCTGACCTTGTATGGTGATGGTGTTCTGACATCTTGCTATTGTGACCCTGGCTGGTTACGAGCAATAGGTCCTTCCTTTAATCCCTGGAAGCAGAGGTGGGCTCTGAGTTTGAGGCCAGAGTAGACTACAAAGGGAATTCCAGGATAGGCAGGCAGGGTGACACAGGGAAACCCTGTCTTGTATCCCCACCCTCAGGATGTCAGGAGGGAAGCTCGTGCAGAATTTGCTTGTTAGTTTATTTGAGACAGGCTCTCACTGTGCAGCCTGGGCTGGCCTGGAACTCACAGTGTAGACCAGGCTGCCCTTCAATTCACAGGGATCCATCTGCCTCTGCCTCTGTCTCCTGAGTGCTGTAACTACAGGAGTGTACCGCTAAGCCTGGACCAGCGCATGGAGATTTATTACATGCTGACCTTTTGAACACAAGATCCGTGGTCCTGCCCCGGCCCCTTCATCTCTGATGGCATTGCTGAGCCACTGACTCAGCCTCTGCGTGCACATTAGTGCTGCCATGACCCTGAGACCTTATGACTGATGACTGTGCATACGTGTATCATATGAAACATTCCAAACTGCACCTTTGGTTATTTTCAGCCAAAACCTGTCCTCATAAGTGGCCCTGATCCCACTTGCTCTTTCTCTAGCCTGATTTTTGTCCTTGATTTCTCTCCACGCTCTTTCCTGCAGCAGGACATTGTTCCTTACTTATGAAACCCTCCCTAACAGCCAGCTTGCTGCTTAATCTAAAGTGCTCCCCTCAGACCCAGTGGTCTGTACACACAGCATCTGTATCCCTGTCCACACTCCAGTGCCCAGCCAGGATGGCCTCCTTAGCTTGGGAAGAGCTCTGTCTCTGTGCACGCTAAACACCGGACTCGTTGCTCTTACCTGCCTCCCTCAGGTGAGGTGACACCCAGGTTAGTTCTGTTACTCCCTAGTCTCTCTCGCAGTATGAGGTCTCAGCTGTGCACAGAGGTAGTGGCATGGTAATCTGTGGTTCTTGCCTGCTCTCTCTTTCCATTACAATGCTGTTTCCTTACCAGACTCTGAACAGCTTGTCATTGAATCTGAGTCTCCAGACCTTGCTTTGTGTGTTTATGTGCTTAGTGACTGAGTGCAAATGTGTTCTTACACAGCAAAGACAATGTGGGCGGGGCAATCTCAACATGGACTCACCTCATAGCCAGTCAGGAGAGTGGCAAATTAGAAGCCAGCCTGGGCTACATAAGGAGCTGTTGCCTCAACCAATCAATCAATCGATCAATCAAACACTAAACCAAGAAAGATCTCCCTTTGTAAGAACCCCCGAATGGGATGAGTGTGTGGATAAAGATCCTTTCCCAGCCTAGGCCAACTTCAACAAACTCCTCTGGGCTTTTCTTTCTTACTGGGGATTTGATTTTGGAACCTTTGTGTTATTCTCAGCATTTGCCAATGCTGACAAGTCAGCTTAGCCCTGGTAACCCCATTCTTTATTATCTGATCACCCCGGGTATCTGTGGTAGTTTGAGTGAAAATGGCCCCATAGCCCATAGGGAGTGGCTCTATTAGGAGGTGTTGGATTGGATGTTGCCTTGTTGAGGAAGCGTATCACTGAGGTTGGGCTTTGAGGTTTTAGATGCTAGGCCTTGTCTCTCTCTTTCTGCTCTCTGTCTATCTGGATATAGAACTCTCAGCTACTCCTCCACCGCCATGTCTGCCTGCACACCACTGTTACAGGATATTTGATTGCACAATGACACTCGACACTCCTGAGACTGTTAACCTTGAATCAGGCTGTTCAGTTAGCAACTAGCTGGCCAGAATTAGCCATAGAGATTTTGGAGGACCAGGATAAGTATAGAGAGACACAGGAAGTAGCAGGGAGGGGCTTAGAAAGCTTCTTGGGCCCTTTTGCATCCAGGAAGGAGAAAAAGTTGAGGTCACTGGTCTCTTCTCCAGCACTTCTCTGCTGAATCAGGATTTTACCCCAATAGTTGACTCCCAAGTTTTTATTAATAATGAAAAATTTAGATAACCTTTTCATGCCACCATGCTTCCTGCCATGATGATAATGGACTAAACCTCTGAACTCTAAGTCAGCCCCAGTTAAATGTTTTCATCGATAGGAGTTGCCATGGTCATGGTGTCTCTTCACAGCAACAGAAACCCTGACTAAGAGAGCATCTGAGGAGACATAGTCCTCCCCCTGGAACATAGCCCAGGTATGATCTGCTTGTCCAGCCTGTCTTTCTTTATCATGACTCCTGTAACACAGAGCTAGCTACATCCCCCTGCCTCGCAAGCCTCATCTTGATCATTTTCTCCCCATGGACCTCTACTCTGCCTCTTAGGTACAAATCTCTAACTGTTTTCGGAAACACTTCTCTGCCAAACGTGGCAGGTCACACCTTTAGTCCAGCTGCTTGGGAGGTAGTGTCGGACAGATCTCTGTGGCTTTGAGGCAGGTGTGGTCTCCACACTGAGTCAGGCCAGCCAGGACTACACAATGCGACCCTGCCTCAAAAAGGAATTTTCAGTACTAAAAATGATTTATTCACTGGGGGGCTGGGGAGTCCAAGATCAGTGGCCCAGCAGATGTGGTATCTGTTGAGAACACGCTTCAAAGTTGGTGATTTCAGGTTGTGTCCTTGTGTGGAAAGGAGAGCCTGAGCTCCCTTGGGGTTGGTTTGCTTGTTTTCATAGAAATTACACAAAAGAGAGGTTTTCTTGTGACATGCATATTTTCTACCTTGCTCTTATCACCCTCCCTGTCTAGGAGGTTGGCCGCATGTTTTCTTCTTTCTTCTGTATTCCTATCCTCTTTATTTACGGTCATCCATCCCCCCCCTTTCCTTGCTGCCCTGCTCCTCTCCCTGTGCAAACCCTACTGCCCAGGGTTCCCACACCATCACAATACTACCATCATGCCCGCCTTACTCTGCTTGAGTAAGAGAATGAATGCTGTGTTTTCTCCGTTTCAATGGAAGTATGTATAATGTATTAAAACCCAACATGGAATGGACAGGTTTTGCTCACAGTTCACTGCAATTCTCGAGCGCTTGTGCCCAAGTACACAAATAAAGGGAAGGAAAAGAACCACAGAAACAACAAAGTCAGAGCCTGCATTTGGCTGGAAGCCACCACTGTTCACCACAAGTCAGACGTTTCAACATAGGATTTAAAGCCTAAGTCAAGCAGTCTACTTGCTTGGGCTGGGAGGAAGCTGAGGGGAAAAGCCTGGGAGGTTCTTAATCCAACCAAAGCTTTTTCCTTCTGGATTCTAGAAACTGTGGTCAAGGGTCTCACTAGCCAGAACAAACAATGCCTGTTATTCCTCTGGGCTTTTGTTGACCTGGGGTTTGGTTATAGGAAAGGCACCCAGACCACTGTACTTACAGAGGGCTACAAGCCGTGTGAGAACCTGTGAGGGCAGACACACCCACTCACATAAACAAAGCCCAGGTGGGAAAAGCAGCCATCTAATGCTACCAGGCGTTCTTCATAAATAGCTGGACTTTCCGGGTAGTGTGCTCAGAATCACGTAAAAAGAAAGCACGCAGTTGCTAAGTAATGGGGCTCCTGAAATCAAGCTGCCAGAATGGGAAGGCTCTGCTACATGACTCCATGTTGCTTGGCAGTGCTGGGCTTTTACAGACGTCACAGGTAAGCTATGGAACACTTAACTTCGACTCCCGATTAGCAATGGTTTATTTCAAGCATCATCATGTCACAAATAGTGTATCGAGTATACACAATACATGTGACATATTTATACCAAAACATTGTGTTGTTTATCTGAAAGTCAAATTAACGAGGAATCCTGCAGTTTGTTTGCTAAATTTCCCAATGTGAACTGTCTGTCTTTCTTGTTTTCCTCTGTCACAGCAGTCCTTGCTGCGCTTGTGGACAACTGGGATGCTTTGACAGTCACAGTGATGTAGCTGTAGCCGATCTTGTGGGTGTGCGAGCTGGCCACTTCACTCTGGAATACTGGTAGACACTCTGGCCAGCCCCAAACCAGCCTTGGCTGCAGCTAGTCTGAACAGCAGGTTATTCAACTTAGATCTCGTCCCCCTGAGCAGATGAGACATTGGATGTCTCAGCCAAGTTGTATATTTTGAGATGATTCCCCCATAGTCTCAGGCTTGTGAACATTTGGTCCACAGTCCGTGGTCTTGCCTGGGAAGTCTTAAGTGGCGTGGCCTTGCTGGAGGAAGTGTGCCACTGGAGATGGACCTTGGAGTTTAAAGACTTGCCCCATTCCCAGTTCACTCTCTCTGCTTCACGCCTTTGGTTTAAGGCCTGAGCCCTCAGCTTCCTGTTCCTGCTGCCGCTGCTGCGTATCTTTGTTCCACCATCATAGACTAATCCTCTGCTGCTGCATCCCAAATAAACCCTCCCTGCTGTAAGTTGCCTTGGTCGTGGGTGAACAGAAGTAACAATGCAGAAGCTGGCAGCGGGAGTGGTACTTTTGCTGTGACTGTGGTGCTTTTTACTGTCTCTGGTCTAGGAAATCAGGGCTTCATGGGACATCCTAGCTGAAGCCTGGGAGACAGGACCATTCAGACTGTGGAGACTCTGCTCAAGGGTTTTCAGAGAGAAATAATATTAGCAGCTGCGTTAGAGACCCATTCTGTGGTATTTTTGACAAAGATCAGGGCCGCTTTCTACTCATGTTCTAGAACGTAATCTGAAGTTAAATAAAGCAATGTACTAGGAGGGACAGGGGAGATGGCTCAGCACGTAAGAGCACTACTCCCTGCAGAGATTCAAAACTTGCTTCAGTTCCCAGCACCTACATAGGAAGTGTAGTTCCAGTTCTAGGGGACTGGGCCATCTCCTGTGACCACCACTGGCAGCAGGATTACACATGTATATACACACAGGCAAAACCCCCATACCCATAGGATAAAACAAACCTTTTCTTGAAAAATTAAAAGTATTGGACTCATTTCTTTGGTGGAGGAGATTCTAACATGCCCTAATAGTGACTCTGTCATTTGCTTACTAGTAATAACTCTTGTGCAGTTCTGCAATGAAAAAGAACAACTAGGGCAGAAAGAAATGAATATATATATATATATGCATATGTGTATATATCTATAACTATAAATCTATATATCTCTATGTATACAGTTTTGAAAGAAAAGAACACTAGCAAGCTTGGTGTTTCAGGAAAGCTTGCACTGGAGACTGTAACTGTGAGAATATTATCACCAATAAACAAAGTACTGATCTACATAACAATAAAGGGAAAGGCACTCTCAGGGGATGATCCCACCTAGCTAAACTTCCAGCACCTAAAACAGCACAAGGCATTTCCTGCTCCCTCAGGGCAGTTGCCATCCTAAACTGATGCTGTTGTGATTCCAAGGAGCCGGGTCCATCCAAAGTCGGCAGCTGAACTCAGCCGTTTCGTTCACATGGTCCTAATTTTAGAATCATAAAAGATAAGCAGTCATGGATTCATTCTCCATGGCTTCACAGAGCTCCCGATGACAAGAAATATATTTCAGGGAGTCCGTGCGTGAAGACCCGAGAAAAAAGGAGGTCCTGCGGGGCCATTGCATGAAGCCGTGAAAATGAAACCAGTGTCACCCTGGAGAGCTGTGGGACATCTGTCAAGGAGCTAGCCTAAGGGAGAAGTGTGCTGTGGTCAACAAAGCTAGAATGGCAGAGCCAGCTAAGCCTTTTGACACTAGACATGGAAGTGTAGGATTTGGCATCTGACTGCTGGTTTTTAGTCTTGCTTTGGTCCAATACTTCCTCATTATGTCCCCCAGTCCTCCCTTTTGGAACGATAATATATATTCTGTGCCATTTCATGTTGGAAGTACATAATTTGCTTTTTGGTTTCACGGGGGGGGGGGTGATAATTAAGAGATTGCTTTGAGTTTCAGAAAGGAGTTTGGATTTAGAACCACTGTTGTGACTGTAGAAGTCAGGTGGCTTTGAAGTTGGAGCATATATTCTGCTCTGTGATATGGCCACAGGCCCACGAGGGCCAGAGAGTGGAATGCTGTGGTTTGGATGAGAAGTCCTCGGAGGACTTGGCACCTGTGAAGACCCTGTGCATGCTGCTTCGGCCTCCTTTAGTTCACGTGGTCTGTGCTTAGTTGGCTCAGAGGGACTGTTCTGGTGTCCTCTGTCCCCTCCTGCCCTTACATGCTCTCCACCGATCTCTTCCACAGCATGCTCCTGTTTTCATCTGACAAGCGACAAACACACCCGTCATACCTTATGCTCATTTCCACTCTCGGTGGGTGTGTTTTCTTTCATTATATAATTGGGTTTTGTTGCCTTTCAGGCATTTGATATAATCATGGTTTATATTCCCGTCTTATTGCTTTTTCGAAAATAACAATATGCATATTTCCTTTCATTTTTTACCCCTTTCCGTTATATCTTCGCATATGTATTTTGTTTCCCTGTCACTGTCACTATGCACATGACAGAAAGGAACACGAACCCTGTGGACATTGTCTTGCAAATTCTTGGGTATCTTTTACCTCTTTCCTCATCCTTTAAATTTTACATATTTATTATTTTATATATTTATTCTAACTGGCCTGAAAATTTACATGGATCAGTTTGGCTTAAAAATGGTAGAAGCCCACCTGCTTCTGCCTCTGGAGGACTGAAATTAAAGGTGTATAACACCATGGCCAGATGTTAAAAACTTTCATGTATTTATTTATTTTAGTGCAAGAGGCTTATCAGCAGAGTGGAAGAGTGAAAGGCTGTGTAGGAGTGGGGGCTTGAGAGAGGCAGGCAGAAAAGAGGAAGGAGAGAGAAAAGAAGAGGCAAGAGAGGAAAGAAGAGACAAAGACTAGAAAGAGGCAAGAGAGATGGAAGGACAAGAGAGGTAAAGAGGCAAAGAGCTGCTAAAACCTTTTAATTTCTACTTCAGTGATCTGATCTCCTCATTTATGTTTTTTGTTGCTCTCTCTATTCTCTTATTCCTTGTAAATATTCTGATTTATCTCTATTTTATATGATTTTTTCCTTCTCTGTTATGTTTGGGTTTGTCTTGCCATTTCAGACCCGAGGCTCTCTGTTTCTCTTGTTCTTCCCTTTCTTCATAGAGGCCTTTTTCTTATGTCTTACTTTCCTATTGATGTGATGAGGTACCGTGACCAAGGTAACTTGCCAAAAAAAAAAGTTTATTTTAAGCTCACGGTTCCAGGAAGTGAGTCCATGGCCCCCATGGTGTGGAGCCATGGCAACAGGCAGGGAGCCATGGCATTGAAGTTGTAGCTGAGAACTCACATCCTGAGACACATGCATGAAGCAGCGAAAGAGCTGGGAATGGTGAGGTCTTTTAAAACCTCAAAGCCCACCCTCAGTGGCATACCTCCTCCAACAAAGCCACACCTCCTAATCCTTCCCAAACAGTTCTACCACCTGGGGGCCAAGTATTCAAATATATGAATATAGGGGCCATTCTTATTCAAACCAACACACCTTATATATTGCAAATGAAGATAGCTTATAAATCAATGAGAAAAGTGGATATCCTAGTAACCAAAAAAATGTGAGGAGATATTTCAATAAGAAGAAAAGGCCTGGCAAGATGGCTTAAGTAAGCAAAGGTATTTATCACCAAGACTGACATCCTGAATTCTGTCCCTAGAACTCACGTACAGAAGTAAAGAACCAGCTAGTTGTCCTCTGACCTCCTGTTCTAGCTGGTTTTGTGTACCATCTTGACACAAGCTAAAATCATCAGAGAGGAAGGAGTCTCAGCTGAGGAAATGCCTCCATGGATTCTAGCTGCAAGGCATTTTTTCAATTAGTGATTGATGGGGGAGGCCTGTGGTGGGTGGTGCCATCCCTTGACTGGTGGTCCTGGGTTCTCTAAGAAAGCAGGCTGAGCAAACCATGTGAAGCAAGCCAGTAAACAGCTCCCCTCCATGGCCTCTGCATTAGCTTTTTGCCTCCAGGTTCCTGCCCTGTTTGAGTTCCTGTCCTGTCTTCCTTCTGTGACGAACAGCAATGTGGGAATGTAAGCCAAATGAGCCCCTCCCTTCCCAGCTTTCTTTTTGGTCATGGTGTCTCATTAGAAACTCTAACTAAAACACCTTCATGTTCCTCAACAAATAAAGTTTAAAAAAGCAGAGTAAAGAAAAGCATTAAAATATGTTAAGTTCTAACCACTTACGCACAACATGGTTTCTTGTGCATCATCTTATCTATCACACAGCACGTTTGTTTAAAACACTGCCTTTGTTAGGGTTTCTATGGCTATGAAGAGACACCGTGACCACAGAAACTCTTATAAAGAAAACATTTAATTGGGGCTGGCTTACAGTTCAGAGGTGACAATCTATTACCTTCACGGCTGGAAGCAGAGTTGCACATTGGTAGACATGGTGCTGGAGAGGTAGCTGAGAATTCTACACCTGGATCAGCAGGCAGCAAAGAGAGTGACCCTGGGTGTGGCTTGAGCACCTGAAACCTCAAAGCCCACCCTCTGGAGCACACTTCCTCCAACAAAGCCACACCTACTCCAACAAGGCGACACCTCCTTACAGAGCCACTCCCTAAGGGCCCACGGGGGCTATTTCCATTCAAACCACCAGGAACACCAAAGCTGACCCTGTGTAGAAGCAGGCAGGGGTCACACACACTTTTCCGCTTCTGAGCACAATAAAGGAGGCATTTGTCATTTTTTGTATCAAGGATGACCCGTGTCAGCATCTCTGTCTCTCTGTCTGTGTGTCTCTGTCTATGTGTTTTTAAGTCTCCAGCTTAGTTCCCAGCTCGTGCAACTGGTCCTGTAGTGACATGGAGGTAGGTATAGGACAGTTTCGGGTTTTTACAGTGGCACTCCACAGTGATTGGTTGGGGATGGAAAGTCATGCATATGTCTCTGCATGTAACATCTGTGCCTAAATAAACTACACAGCATGCTGGACCCTCATATGCCAGGACTCATATGCTGGGTCCTTGCTTAGTTTCTAAGTCCCTGCACCAATGGGGGTGGATGAAATTTAAATGTGGTTATAAATGCTCTTGATTTGAGTACTTTTATTTAGCAGAACTTAATGACTGGATTAAAAACAAAACTTTTTCTCATATGAAAGGGAATAGTGTTTAATCATTACTGTTTTTCAGATCTCTTCCCCCTTTCCCCCCCACACAACTAAAGGTTATTTTAGGGCCTTAAACATAAAAGGCACAAACACACAATTACCAGTTTCCATTCCCTCTACAAGAAAACGATGGAAAGTAATTTTCACAAAAGGTGTAAACAATAAACATGTAAACAAAAAGAATAGAAGGGACAAGAGCCGGCAAAGCCACTGCCGTTTTAGTGGCTGCAGGCAAAATGGAAGGTAGCTGAGTTCATTTCTGGACCGAGAATCAAGAAGTGAGAGAATTGGAGCCCCCGGCATGGGAGAAGGTAGCAGACAGGAATGGTCCGTACGAGGTTCAGGGTTTGTATGCAGCATGGCCCATCCCGACTTTCATCTCTCCACACCAGTGACCAGGTCGCCCAGCCCTGCGGAGGTCCACGTGGGCAAGACGTGGCTCTGGACCAAGAATCCAGACTCTGGGATGCCAGGAGCTAAATGTTCTGGGATGGAAATACGGATGAAGTCAAGTTACAACCAAACACAGTTTGCCCATCCCTAACGTTTTCCCACGCGGCAGCCTTTCACCCCCGCCTGTGTCTTGTACCTGCATGGCCTGTGATGCAGGCGAAACTGCAGGCGCGAATCACGTGGCCTCTAAAGCCCCGCCCCTCCTCACCAGCATCCGCATTCTCGCGAGACTTGGGTGTGCATTCCAGGACAGGAAGAGACGTGCTTGGCCACCATGGTGGGCGTCGGCTGAGCGCAGTGAGGCCTTGGGAGTTTCTCTGTGTGTGAGCAGAAAGAAATGGGGGAGAAGAGGGTGGAGACGCAGGACTTCCTGAAGAACTTCCGGGAGTACCTGAGCCAGCAGACCCGCCAGGTGAACGAGCTGGCGTGGGACCTGGCGGAGCAAGCCCGTGACCCCGGCCTTCCCGGCCTTCCCGGCCTCCCCGGCGATGGCGATGCCCTGGATGGGAGCCCGTTGCTGATGCTGGACGACTTGGGGAGGACCTTGGACGGGAAGCTGCAGTGCCCGTACTGCAGCTATGCCAGCAAGAGAGCTGAGCGGCTGCTGGAGCACACTAGAATCCATGCGGGCGAGAAGCCACACCAGTGTCACCTCTGCCCCTTCGCCTCGGCTTACTAGCGCTACTTCGAGGCTCACATGCGGTCCCACACGGGAGAGAAGCCATACAAATGCGAGCTGTGCGCCTACCGCTGCAATTACAGAAGCAACCTGTCCCACCGTCAAAGGCGCAGGCATAATTTGTTACCGCTCACCGGGCCCCAGGCCTCCTTAAGCAGCGTGAAAATGTGGGGGGACTTGCAGAATAAAAGCAGCATAGCGGGTGGCAAACGAAGGATGCTCATTGCTCTAGGTCCACCTTCTGGGGTCGTTCAGAAACCAGACTACCCGAGCGATTTTCCCCACAAGATCCTAGATGTTCAGAATGACTTCTTTGACAGTATGGATAAACCTTCACTCTGTGGACCGCTGAAGGACCCCGAGGAGCTCTTGCTAGTGGACAATTCCTTGAATCAGATGTCTGCTCTAGCAGGACACTTGTCTAGCTTGCTACCTGAAAACTATAACCGCGTCTCAGCTGATGTAGACTCCAGCCTCGATGAAAATCCTTTCATGATGATGCAACAGCCCTCTGCCCAAGGGAGTGCCCCTCAGAGCTCCCCCACGGTTCTCGAGCCTCGTCCACCGTCATTTAGTCACAGGGACTGCAGTCCGTTTGCAGGGCCCAGTGGCCAGCCGAGAGGCCACACCACCAGCACCTCCATCCTCGGAAACAGCCAGCCGAGCACTCCGGCCCTAACCTTGCCGGCGGAGGACCCTCAGCTGCTTTTCCACTGCCAGCACTGTGACACATACTTTGTAGACAACGTCCTTTACACAATCCATATGGGATGCCATGGATACGACAGTCCTTTTCGCTGTAATGTATGTGGATACAATTGTTAAAACAAGTACCATTTTGCCTGTCATTTTGCAAGAGGCCAGCATAACTAGAGCTGAAAACAACCAACCTTACCTTTACCCAGGTTAGCCTTTTTGGGTGGTTAGAGTTCTCCTTTCTTGGTAGGGCATTTTTTAATTTAAAGTTTATATTGTAAGATATAAATCTGATGGTGGAAACTGCTGCCCCCCTGTATTCTCTCTCCCTTCCCTGCCCCCCCCTTTTTTTAAATAAAATTTGATCTGGTCAAGGTTCAATCATAGTTTTACCAGGTGTTTAGTTAAATTTTCCTTACTTATGGCCCTTTGACTTTAAGGATTATTCACGCTCTTGGTATTTCTAATCTTCATTGCATTTAGTTATTATTTCTGTCATATTTCAAACCAGTAGAATACTTTTTCTTCTGTAAATCTTATTCACCACATTTCTGTGCTGATAGTAACTTTGAAGTTGCCATTCGTTGGTGCTATCTAGTTTCTACACTTAAATTGGACTAGCTGCTTCCTTTCACCCGGAAGCCATAAGGTTGTTTTATCGTACTAACTATTCTTTTCTACATAGGGAATATAAAACAATTGTTTGAAGTTATAGGTGAAAGTTCTGAAAAAGAAATAAAACATAGGACCAAGTTTCCTTTAGCTTAAATTGTTTTAGTTTTTATAATACCTATGGAGTCAAAGTCTAATGTAGATAAAAACTACCCCGCAGCTTCATGTTTATTTTTTAAAACCAGAGGAGGAAAGGTAGCAAGGTATTTTTGTGCAGTTTGTGTTTCTTTGTAAAATTCAAGTTTTTCAGTTAAATTCTTAATTGAGGCACCACTGTTGTTAGTGGAGATTGGTAACTGTGGTTAGATTCTGTGTTGCCTATTCTTTTGATGACCAAAAAATAAAAATTAAAAAAAGAGATATAAAGGAATTCGTCCATTTTAAAATGCAGCCATTCCCCAGCCCCTTCAAGGCAGCGGGTGACCCCGCCAGTCCCTGCGCTGTGGACTCCAGGCCTTTAGGACTGTGCAGATTATCTTGTCCCTGCTGCCCTGTTTGTTTCCTGCAGGCTTCTGGGGAAATCTGATGATCTACTTCCTGTATCTTACTGAGAATGAAGCACCCTCTCTCGCCACCCGTCAGATCAGGCTAGAAATGGCTTCTTCTCCACCCCATGTGGGCTTCTGGGAGCTCTGACTTCACTGCTGAATGGTCACATCTGCGCCCCTCGTACGTTCTTTCTGACAGAAGCCTGACCCACAATGGTCCTTAGACTCCAGGGCTCCCACAAAGCCCCCTGATAGGAACTGTGAAGTTAATAGTTACAGATTTCTTTAGGATTTTTTCTTTGAATCTGTAGCATGTGGTATGGCACTGAATGGTGTCTCACCCAAATTCTTATGTTGACATCCCCTGAGCTTAAGAAGACGGCTGTATTTGGACATAAATGAGGTCATGTGGACAGGTTCTAATCTGGTATGGACATCCCATGAGAAGAGGAGATTGTACAGAGATCTACACAGATGGTTGGCTCTGGAAGATACAGAGAGCCCTACTAACGCCTGTACACCCGGGACACAGGCCTTGGAAGGGACTAGACCGGCCTGCATTTGTGGTCAGGTTTCTGGTCCCCAGAACTATGAAGATGTATGTTTCTGAGTCAGAGGATCCCAGGAGATAGCTGTGAATTGCGGAGACAGCCCAGCAAGTGGGTGAAGTCTCCAGTGTTCTGTTTCTGTTTGATTTTGGTTTTATTTGCTCTTGAGTCAGGGTCTTACTATGTAGCCTTGGCTGGCCTGGAGCTCACTGTACAAACCAGCTTGCCCTGTGATTCATAAATATCCATTTGTCTTTGTTTTCCTAGTACTGGCATTAAAGATGTGTGCTGTTTTCTTTTTTTTAAGGAAGAAAAGTCCCTAAGGAGACAGAGTCATGGAGGAGCAGGAAACATGTAATTCCAGGACCCTCTGCTTTCTAGCTCGGTGCAGTGTAAGAGTGGTTTCCTGGGTTTCTCTAGTTTTTCTTTTATTACTTTTTTTGTTTGTTAGTACTTCCTTTGGAATGTAGCTTGGCATCTACTTTATATTCTCCTAAAGATTACTACCTATTCATAGTGCTTTGTAAGTTTTCCTTTGCCGATTTGGTTATTTATTATATGGTAAATGCCAAAATAAATGATTGCGTAAGAATGAGCGGACTCCCGAGCTGGTGCCATGTTGTAAAGGGTGCCAGGTTTCTTCACCCACACATCCTCACGGTTGGTCATCAGCACTGACGTCAGTAAAATGAAGAAAGCGACATTTAGGAAATTGAGTCATATTTAAAACATCAATGTCTTTTATTTTATTTTTGTACTTAAATTTATCTACCATAGTAAAAACAAAATTAATCAAACAATCCACTTTACTTTCACTTACGCTTCAGGTTAGAGGTCTGGTCCTGCTAACTGTAATGGCTGGCGTTTCCTCTGAAGGCTGGTTCCTGCCTCGTCTTTCTACTCTGTGGCTCTGTCTGAGCCCACTGTTCCTCCACTCAGACCTCTCTGCCTCTTCACCAGGCAGGGTCTTTAACAGACTGTGTGCTGATTCACAGACTGGCTGCCAGCCCCGAGTTCACTCCTGCCTGACTTCCCAGCCCCTGGGTATGAAATTGCTCACTGAACATCTCCACCATATTTCTTCGATGCCTCAGGCTCCCGCTGCCCAGAGTACCATTGCCTATACCTGCGTGTGCATTTTCCCATCGCTGGTATTTACTCCCTTCCTTCCTCCCTCTTTCCACTACTCTTTGATTTTTAAGACAAGGCCTTAGACTGTAGCCCAGGCTGCCCTGGAACTGAGGATAATCCTCCTTGTCTCTGGCATGCTGGAATTACAGGTGTGAGAGAGCAAACTTCACCAGAGAGCTTCTCACCCCAGCAGGAACCCCATCCTCTGCTTCCTCCCATCTCCCATCTCACCACTCACCAAGGCTTAGTCTTTTACTTCGTTCATACTGAATATTCAGAACACTCAAAAATGTCGTTTGTCTCTCTGGTGCTAAGACATGTAAACCAGCAAAAAACAGCGTGAAACATGGCAAAGACACACTCAAAATAGTTGAAAGTCAGAGCAAGTAAACTCATTCGTAGGCAGTCGGCTGGAAAGTAAAGCTTGTGCCTGGCAACTGGCAAAGGACACCGGCAATTTTTTTAAAAAAAGTGTCTCTTTTAACTTGCTAACTTGTCTTTTAGAAAATTTGCCCTAGAAAAGTAAGGTGGGAAATACAGGTGTTGACACGTTGAGTTTACTAGGTTTTCATGAACACTAAAAGACCATAAATATCATCAATACCAAACAGCCCAAGTGAGCGATTTTCTTAGTGCACTATATTAAATTTGTAAGTTTTGGCTCCATTAATGATGATGCAAGGTGTGTGTTTAGCAACTGCAGTGAAACCTACTTGTATTTTACACACAGAGAAAGGTTGTGAGACAGCGTATAGATGATGAGCACACTTGATGTAAAGGTGCCCATACGGGCAAGTCTCAACAGGCAGCAAGACTCGCTGGAGAATGGAGGTGACCCTGCAGAGAATAAGTTCTCTTCATTGTTTCCCCTAACAAGCACCGGGGGCGTTGTCAGTCCTGAGCTCTTTCCTGTAGTTCTGGAGACTGAATCTAGGACCCTGAAAGTGCTGGGCTATTGTTGCGCTCCAAAGTTGCACACCAATACTGGAATTTAAAATACGCATGTACACACACACAAACACAGTGCATATATGTGTGCCTGAGTGTGTGTATGTGTACCATGTTTTAGAAGAGGCATTAGGTTCTGTGGAACTAAAGTTACAGATGGTTAGGAGCCCTCATATGGATCAGTTCCTGCCCTGCTTGAGTTCCTGTCTTGACTTTCTTCAATGACGAACAAGGATATGGATGTCTGAAGTGGGTTTCCCCTCTGTATACTGTGATTGCCATTGGTTAATAAAGAAGCTGCTTTCAGCCAATGTCTTAATAGAATATAGCCAGACTGGAAGAGATATATATTAAGAGAGGAGGAGGAGTTAAAGAGACACCATGTAACCACCAAAGGAGAAAGACACAAACTGCCAGCTGGAACCTAGCCAGTAGGCCACGAACCTCATGGTAAAATATAAAGTAATATAAATGGGTTCATTTAAAATATCAGAGCTAGATAGCAGTACGCTTAAGATATTGGCCAAACAGTATTGCAAGTAGTACAGATTCCTGTGATTATTTCAGGAGTCTGGGCAGCCGGGAAACAACAAGCAGTCTCTGCTTCCAGGAGTCAAATGAACCCTTTCCTGCCCAGGTTGCTTTGGTCATGGTGTTTGTCACAGGAATAGTCACCCTGACCAAGACACAGGGTCTTTGCGGAGTCTTCTGGTGAAAATGGTAGATTTAGAGTGACTAAAGCAGAACCAACCACACACAACGGAACTTGTGCATAGGCTCTTCCCAGCCATCTTGTGTGGATCAGCTGTCATCCTTTGCACCTGTGTGTCCTCAAGCACAACAGAACCAGTGAAGGTAGAATTGACTTCCAGTCCCTTACAGGGAGTAAAACAGAAAAGACCGATAGTTAGATACTTATTTATTGATTTTCGATGAACCCAAAACACTGCTCGTACTGCCTATTTGCCAAGCTTGACTTCTCTTGCTACCCGGAGCAGAACGAGCTGGAGAAATCGCTGAACAATGGGGTCATGGCCCTTAACCTGCGGACTGCCACCAACACTTCTGTAAAACCCTGCTTGTCCATCCCACCTTGTGGTTTTAGATTATAAAACGAGAACACAAACTCATTTTGTTTTTCATGAGCAACCCAGGATGGAAGCCTTTCAAGAGCTAACCTGGCTTTAGTCCACGAATAACGTCTTCCTTCCACGCTCAGCGGTGTAGGAGGACTTATTTCACAGAGAGTCTTGCAACAGCAGTACTTGTGCACACAAGCCCTGATAGCTTTGAGAGATGGGAGCCTGCATTTCTCTGGTTAGCATGTGCAGGCAGAGCTTGGCACCTAACCTGTGACCTCACTGCTTTCCTGTGATGTTTTCGTTGCCCTTCTCTGATTGCAGTTAGCTATACATCCCGAAGGCTCCGTCTGTGTCCTCAGAGGAGGGATAGAAAGCAAGTTCTACATGCAGATGGCAGAAAGATGCTGTCCTAGTGCTATTCACCTCGTTTGTTTTCTGCATCTCATGAGCGCATCTTCATAAGGCTAAGGCTGCTTTCCAGCGCTGTTCAGGACTGCCAGGGGAGCCGTGGACAGTACCACTGGGATGAAGGAAAGGAAAGCCCTGCTTTCCATTCGGTACTTAGGCAGTGCTTACTGACACCCGCTGTTTTGTAAAATTTCCAGTATGTCTAAATAGTAGAGAAAATAGGGATGGGTTCCTTTGTATCCATTATCCAGCTTTACAATTATAATAATCAATCTGTTTTTGTTTGTAACCATGTCCACTCCTCTTTCTTCTTCTAACTAAATTGCACCAAAGTAAATTCCAGAAGTCTGTCTGTCTGTCTTTCTTTCTTTCTTTCTTTCTGTCTTTCTTTCTTTCTTTCNCCCTCCCCCCCTCCCTCCCTCCCTCCCTCCCTCCCTCCCTCCCTCCCTCCTTCCTTCCTTTCTTTACTTATTTGGAACAGGGCCTCTCCATGTAGCCCTGTCTCTCCTGGAACTCGCTATGTACACAAGAAAGGCTGTTTTCCAACTCACAGAACTCCTGCTTCTGCCTTCTAAGTTCTGGGATTAGCTGTGTCTGCCACCACACCTGGGCCCAGGAGACTTCTCTGGAACTCTCAGCTCTAGTTTCTGGGATATTACTTCTGTCTTTATGGTCACTTCTACTATTAGTTACTTTTCCTTAGTTTCCGATAGGATGGGAAACAGATCAGCACCAGTACTTTGATGGGTCTCTATTACCTCCTCGTTTTTGCATGTGTATACGTGTTGGTATGCATGTATGTAGGCACATGCGTATATCTGAGTGTGTGTGCACATGTGTGCATGTGTGATGTGGGAATCAGAGGTCAAAATGGGGGCTCTCCACCTTATCCTCCGAGGCAGGGTCTCCCACTTGGATCCAGCGCTTGCTGATTACGCTATCCCGGCTGGCCATCTTGATCCCGGGATCCCCGGTTTGTGTTTCCTTGGTGTTAGAGTTACATGTGGACCAAAATGCTCACCCCACATCTACATGGGTGCTGGGCTTACGAATTCCAGTCCTCACATTTGCTGCAAGCCCTTTCCCTTCTGAGCCCTTCCAAGCCACGTGCTTTCTTCTTATAGGAATATAGAAAATGATAATTTGCCCTTTACTTTGGGAAAAAAAATGACCTATCTTCTCTGGGTCACTGATTCTCAAAACTTTTCACTTAAAAAGAAAAGATGAGACTAGAAAAAGGATTTTCTAAGATGCAGAATTTGATTAGCTTTCTAAGATGCGGGTGAGATCCCTTTGGGTAGTTTTTATGTGAGCATGTTGCGCAGGTGTATGAACATGATGAAATGTTATAGTGAAATTCTTTATTTTGTATAGTTAATGTGATTAAAAAATACCACAGGACACACACATAAGGTCCTCTCTGCTATGGCAGGTGTCTGGGTCTTGCTGTTTATTGAAAACGCACAGAAGTGCCCATTTTTCACGTAGCCTCTAGCGTCCTCCCCCCTTTCCTCTCTTCTATGACTCATGCGACGTTATTGCTTTGTGGACTGATGTGATGCACTGTCCATTTTTATTGTACTGTCAACAATGGGATTGTGAGCTCCAGTCCTCACAGGCAGGAAACACTTTGTCCTGTGTGAATGTGACCCAGTTTTGATTCCTGATGTGCCCCGGTAAAGGCATCGTGCCTGGCACAACATCTTCAACTAGAGTTACCGTGTGCCTGAGTTTTATGTAGTCCAGTGTTCTCCTTTAACATCCACCTGACTTTTGTCTAAAGTGTTAAATTCAGTGAGAAACGGTGGCCCACCAGCCCCATATCCTTTAGGTGTTTAAAGATGGCGCCAATCTCTGCCCCTCCCCAAGTGTGTTACAATCCCTCCTATACATACTCAGGTACTTTCAACAGTTCTTCACAGATGTGCCTGGAGGGTTGCCTCCTGGATGTTGAACTGGCAGTTAAACTAACCATCACAGCATCTCTCCCAATTGTGCATTTTGGAGACAGGACAATGAGGTCTGGGTAAGACCATGGACGCAGGTCACATCTGTATCCTAGATGAGGGGCCGGAACCCAGTGGCTCCCTGGTTATATAAACTCCATTCCATAAGGGAATTCTACCAGCCTGGAGTTCTCTGGGTTTGAATGGCAAACCCGATCACGCAACTAGCATTTCTAAAAATGTGAGAAAATTCTGCATTTCCAGCCTGTAGTTGCCGAGATAAATGACCACAGGTCCGGTGAAAAGGAATTCCAGCGTCATTACTGTACACCCTTGCTGAGGACCTGACCTCTCTTTTAATTAGTGAGTTTCTGGGTCAGAACACTGTCTCAGGCAACAAGATTTATCTCCTCTCCTCTCCTGCCATCTATCACAACAGTCCCGGCATTTCACCTTGGAGTGAGCTGTAATTCTCTCTGAAGTTCTCAGAGTCGTTCCACCACCATGCTAAAGGCGTCGCCTCGAGCCCCTGCCAGGATGATAAGTCATGGCTCACATCAGGCTGCCCCAAGGAAACATGTCCACCCTTCTCAGATTTTATGCTTCATCCAATCCTACTGTATGAGCAATCTCGGTTTGGATGGCACACAATGGCCTGGTCCTGCAATCTCAAAGAAGCATCATGCCTTTCTTATTCTCTGTTCTGAGTCTTACATGACTGCAGTTCTCTGAGAAGAGTGGTAAGTAATGTTGATCAAGGGGTGATTTGCATTGTCCTGCAATGTCGGCGCTCAGACACAGTATAGTCTTCAAGCTGTGGGCAGAACCACTGTGCGGATCCGGAAGCCCCCAGATGAGCTTTCAAAGTTGTGGGACCACTAGTTCTGATGTTTTGTCCTCCAGTGAGTTGAAAAGCCCCACTCATTCCACCTGGACCCTTGACGTTGCTGTAGCAGGCTGGCTAGGGCCGAGAACCGAACTTCTTGGGAAAGCCGCTCTTCTTATAAAACTGTGTCCTGACGTTACTTGCAGCATCTCCGCCTTCCTGCTCCTGGAGACCATGAGCTGGTAGGTGCCTCAGGAAGAGACTCTGACTTCCACATTTAGCTTTCAATGGATGATTCATAGGCTAGGGCCTCACATTGTCTTTCTCTAATGTATCAATAACTCAGCTGAGGGCTGTCAAATTCCATTGTCCTTAAAATTGGTGTCTTTTCTCAATTTCTGAAAAACCTGAAATGTTGCATCCACAGGGCATCTCTTCTGCTCACATCCTCTCTGAGTTTATCACCAGTGAAAGCTGTGACCACGGCACATCTCCTGAACAAGAGGACGACCTTGGCACGTCTCCTGTATGCTGAAGTGACCACGGCACATCTCCTGCACACACTGGGGTGACCATGGAACATCTCCTGCACACACTGGGGTAACCATGGCATGCATCCTGCACACACTGGGGTGACCAGTGCTTTCGTCTGCTGCAGGGACTGGCATTAACTTTTAGCCCCACAATCCATCCATGTTGTGATCTATTTCCTCCCTTTGTCCTGGAACCATCATTATGAGGTCTGTTACTCTGAAAAGCAAGAGTCTGAGGTACAAATTCACATGGGTTTCCTGGGGAGTGACCATGGCATTCAACAAACAATGGACTAAGCTGATGCCAGAATTCTCCTTCCTGGAGTCACGTGAGATGCTTTCTTGCTTCTTGAGTTTGTCCGTGTAGGTGGTCAGCCTTCATTCTGTTTCTTCCTGCTTCCCTCCCTTCTTTCCTCCTGGGCTGCACCAATGCTGCCCGTAAACCAAAGTGACAAAGGCCTTGCTGCCCTCAACAGTCTCATTCCCGTCGGTGTCTGAGTCCACGTCGCCAGTGACTTTTGCCACTATTTCTGGGGAATAGGGCAGAGATGAAACTCCTGGGTGAAGAGCTCTGTGGAGTCTGAGCAGGGTCGTCCAGTGATGCCTCCCCCGAGGTCTGCCACTGGGGTTGATGGAAACACATCACACACCACACATACACACATACCACACACATACATACCACATACACACACACACACACACACACACACACACACACACACACACCCCACAGTCTTGTCCCCACAGTTATGAGGTAATGCATGTTACAAGAGAGGGTTTTATTAACTAGGCAAACAAGGCATGTGTGGGCATGATTGGGTTACATGTTGAAGGTGATTATTTCTCTGAAATCTCTCTTTGTAGCAGGGAGTATAGCATATGCTTAGTGTGTATGAGACCATTGGGTAGTACCCTGCCCAGCCACAAACATACAGACACACAGATTCACAGACACCCCATGCCCCAGATCCCACAGACCATGCCACACACAGACACAAAATGCCACACACAGTGATATACAGCACACACGCCCACACACCACACATAGATACACACCACTTGCAGACATACCACACACAGACACACATGCCACACCCAGTCATATACATCACACACGCCAAACTCACCTTGACTTCAGTACTTCAGGATTTTTCATCCCTGAGAGACAAGCCCTTGCTCATCTCAGAAAGAGGGAGCTCCACATCTCATTGTGCCAGGCCTCCACGTCGCTATGACCTCACTACCAAACAGCTGGGTCATCATCAGGTTGAACTCTTTAAAGAGCCCCAGTGTCCAGCAAAACTCTCCTGCCTTCGTCATTGCTGTGGGCTGTATTGTCTTCATCTAGCTTTCCTCTCTCTCTATATCTCTGCCTGGGTCACTGATATTAGCCTTAGCTCCCCCTAGCGACGAGAAAGGCAAAACCTGTTCTGGCACAAAGCATCACAAAAGCTGTTTTCAGTTGTGTTTGAGAAACAGCTTTTGTGGAAAGAGTTTCCTAGAGAAACCGAGGCCATCTGGGTGCCACCTCACCAGCACAGAATTGAACTCTGAGCTGAGAGATAAGATAAAGCTGTGCAACCAAGTTAAGATTACTAATTTTTTAAATTTATTGTTTTTATTTTATTGGTGGTTTGCTGTATGTATGTGTGTGAGGGTGTTGGATCCCCGAGGATGAGACGATTATTTACTGACTCAGTGGGTGTCCATTTCACCATTTTCTGCACATAGCACAGCATGCAAATTGTGCAAGTCACGTGTGTGCCTACGCACATACCACAGCATGCCTACAGTCATGTGTGTGCCTAAGCACATACCATGGCATGCAAACTGTGTACAGTCATGTTATGTGCCGAAGCACATACCACAGCATACAAACTGCGCACAGCCGTGTGTGTGCCTACGCACATTTGCTCAGCACTCACGAGGGGCAGCTAAGATCAGCACTGGGAAGAGAAACCTGCGGGGAATGGTAGATTGCCGTGTGAACTGCTCAGAATGCATTACGCTCCTGGACTGGGCAGTATAGAACTGGTCCTTCACACTCAGTGTTTATGTTCAGAACATGGACAGTGTTTCTATTCAGAACTACCCCGAGAATCGGGCAAAACCTGGATATTTGTGAACACTTTGTCTTATAAAAGAGGTCCCTGTGTTGGCCCGCATGGGAGACTGTAAATCAGCGGTTCCTTCTGAGGTACGTCATGCTTGATTATATTAATGTTCCACGATTTCACCCTTCCCTCAGAGTTTTGGGGGTTTATGAAGCAGCACTCTCTAGAGTTCATTGCAAATGCAAAGCTGGCACGGGAACCTTCTATCCAATTATTCCTGCATACATTTGGTAACAAATCTTTTTATTTTTTGCATTTTTTTTAAAAAGGAGGCGATAAAAATAGGAAATTTCAGGTTTCAGATGTTTTATTGCATTCTTGTAGCAGAATAACAGCTTCATTATAAATAATTCCGCAATACAATGTGGACGTTGTGAGGTGCTCGGAGCGCTTGAGCCAGCTTTCTCTGCAAAGTGTCCTGTGCGGGGAAGCGGTGCTGGCTTGTAGTTTATATTACACTCGATCGCTGAGCTTTTGTACGGTATTGGGTTACGGCTCCCAAACGCATGATCATAAGGGTAAAAGAGGCCGCCAAGGGTACTGCAGTGGAGGAGGGAGGCGCAGGACACTTCCTAGCTGAGATGTCCATGCAAGGCGCTGCAGTCAGCTTCCCTCAGCGGGGGGGAAGGGTGGAAGCCTGCTCTGGGGATGAGCTCCTCTCGGCAGAGTCCTGTTTGGTTGCTGGAAGGAAACATGGTGATGGTAAATGCGACCAACCCTTTCTCCTCGGAGTCTGGGCATAGACTTTCACAGACGATGAGCCCGAGAGGGAGGGAAGGAACCCCAAAAGGCGTCTAATCCAGAAGGGTTTTCGTTCGTCCACGCCCCTTTCCACCCCAACTCCAAACAATGCTCGAGTGTTCCACGGTGGGAAACTCCGTCTCCAGAGGCAGTGCCTTCTGTCTGGGAACAGCCCCAGCGTTGGAGCTCTCCCCGATGCGGGGCTGAGATCTGTCTTCGTTCAGTTTCCACCCATTGTTCATGGCTCCTGCCTCAGATTCACAAGAGCGCTTTTTCCGCTCCATGACCGTTCAGCTCTCAGAAGGCAGCAGGTGGAGTAGGAGGAAGGAGTTGTGTAGACGAAACAAGGCCTGGCCTCTCTGCCTCTGTGTCTCTCCTCTGCTGTGAAATGGTGATGATGGACAGGATTTTAGGGAGTTAGGAAAGTGTGATCCAGGCTCCAGAGCCTCTCTCTCCCCGAACAAAGAGCAAAGCCAGTGGCAGAGGATCTTCCCTTTCTTTAGAGTCTAGCATCCATGTATTTACTTGCTCATGTCCTCTGGAGTTCGGGACTCTCTGCTTCTTTCTTTCTCATTAGCCTTGTCCTGCCCACACATTGCCTATCCTTTCTTGGAGGTGTTGCCTGCTGCAGAATGTGGGGAACTCTGCCTAGAACTCATCACCAAGCAGAGCTGGGTCCTCGGAGTTGTTCTCTGAGAAGACATCAAATGCCGAGCAGCTGTGTGCGAGGGCATCGTGGGGATTTCACCAATGTTGGAGAGCAGCTCACTGATCTTGTCAGTTCTTACATGTGACACTTGTCTATTCCATATGTCACCCGAGTAATCTGATATCTGTTTTCCTAGCAAGCAGATAGAACTTTGAGAACATAAGAAACCCAGTTACGTAAGGATGCTAGTTTCTGCCCTCTGCCCACTGTTAGTTTACTTTCATTCACTGAGGTGGATGTTCTTGGCCCCCTTTGACTTTCCTGTGCCTTATTCCAGTCTCCTTCTGTCTTAATCTGTATTTTATTGCTGTGGAGAGACTCCTTGACCATGGCAACTCTTATGAAAGAAAGCATAAATTGGAGTTGACTTACAAGTTCAGAGGTTTAGTCCATTATCCCGGCTGGAAGTCCAGCGGCATGCAGGCAGATAGAGAGGGAACTGAGCTCTACGTCAGGACTGGTAGGCACCAGGAAGAGAGGGAGAGACATCGAGAGAACCACGGGCTTTTGAAACCCCAAAGCCCATTCCCAGAGGCACAGTTCCTCCAACAAGGCCACACCTCCTAATAGTGCTACTCCCTGGTGACCAACGCTTCAAATCTGTGAGCCTATTGGAGCTCTTCCTTCAAACCCCCACACCTTCTTATGGCCTTTGTCCTCCTTTCCAAGTCTGACCGAAAGCCTCAGGGATGGGGGTGCTGGCTTTTCAGTCTCCTTAGCCAAGTGCTGGGAGTCTTCTGATGACCCTACGGGGGATTGAGAGCCTCTTAGTATCTCTTATTTTAGTCTTTGTGGTAATGAAAGTGAACCTAGCATACACTCTAGCCAAGTGCCCTACGCCTCAGATATGTCCCTATCCTTCTTTCCCTTTTGATTTTGGGACAGGGTCTTTTTAAGCTGCCTATGTTCACTTTGAGCTCACTCTGAAGCAGACAGGACTTGAACCTCTGATTTCCCTGCCTCAGCTTCCTACGTAACAGAGAGGCCAGACCTGCATGGGTTAAGCACCATCATCACTTAAAACTTAATAGGAAACAACTGTGTGTAGTTGGCATTTCCCTTTGGGCTGCCAACCAGCTCCCAAATAAACACACGGAGATTTCTTATTAGTTATGAAAGCTTTAGCTTGTGCTTGTCCTGCTGGGGGATGATGCTTTTGTACCCTGTAAAGATTTGTCACTGGCATTAGATTAATAAAACGCTGATTGGCCAGTAGCCAGGCAGGAGGTATAGGTGGGGCAACCAGAGTAAGAGAATTCCGAGAATAGGAAAGACAAAGACACAGTCACCAGCCAGACACAGAGGAAGCAAGATGAGAATGCCTCACTGAGAAAAGGTACCAAGCCATGTGGCTAAACATAGACAAGAATTATGTGTTAGTTTAAGTTGTAAGAGCTAGCTAATAAGCCTGAGCTAATAGGCCAAACAGTTAATAATTAATATAAGCCTCTCTGTGTGTCTTTGTGACTGAGCAGCTGTGGGACTGGGTGGGACAGAAACACCATTTACAAATGGTTCCCAAATGTTTGGCAAGAATTTCCATGTAAAGCCTGAGAAAGCTTTAAAACTAAAAGATTCTAGACAGACAAGAACGAAATCAAGCACAGCACTCTGTGTAACTGTCTTTATTCCTGCAGGCTGTTTGCTGGTGGCAAGCAGAGGCGTGGATCCTTTAAGAAAGGATTCCTGACTCAGCATTAGCAGCAAAAACTGCTGGCAGTTCTTTTAAGAAACAGTGCCACAAAACACTTAAATGGTGTTTATGAACAGCCAGCAGCATGCTTTTTGGTAGTGGCATGGACCTAGAAACTCCACAGATTTGTGGCAAAAAACATGACTCCTGCCAGTACCTCCTCCATGAAGCTAAACTCTCAGGAAGCCAAGGAATGGGGTGGAGCCAGCCACCATAGCCACAACTTTAATCCTAGCTGTACTGCTTGGCAGATTTAAGACTCATGTTTTCAGAAAAAGATAGAGATATACAGTAAAGGCAGATTCAGATGATAAAAAAAAACCCTAAGAAGTTTACAGTGTGTTTATACGTAGTGTTGTGAGAGAAAAGTAAAGGGATACAGAAAGTTCTTTTAAAAAAATAGAGTAGTTGGGTGTGGTGGCACATGCCTTTAATCCCAGCACTTGAGAAACAGAGGCAGGCAGATTTCTGTGAGTTCAAGGCCAGCCTGGTCTACAGAGTGAGTTCCAGGACAGCCAAAGATACACAGAGAAACCCTGTCTCGAAAAATCTAAAGCCTAGGGCTGGAGAGATGGCTCAGAGGTTAAGAGCACTGGCTGTTCTTCCAGAGGTCCTGAGTTCAATTCCCAGCAACCACATGGTGGCTCACAACCATCTGTACTGAGATCTGGCGCCCTCCTCTGGCGTGAGGGCATACATTGAGGCAGAATGTTGTATACATAATAAATAAATAAATCTTAAAAAAGAAAAAAAATTCTATATCTTTAAAAAAAAATCTAAAGCCTAAAACTAAAAATGAAAGAAATACAGCTAAAAAGTCTCATAAAGATGGAAAATACACAGAGAATATGGATACTGTATGTTATTATGTTGTGTTTGAATTATTTGACTACTGAGGAAGGAGCAATAGCTGCTAAAAGACATTTGATTATGAACACTGCTGTATTAACCTAACCATGTATTTTGAAAAATATAACTGAAAAACTGAAACAGGGACTCTCTGAAAGAATGGATAATATGAGTCACCCAGCTTCATTGGTGTCTGGTCACTTGCTCTGAAAACATACAACTTTTAAAAGTAACATACATATCTGCATTAACACAAATATGAACTGTGCATTGTATGCAAGCCAGCCAAAGATGACTTTTTGTTTTATGTTTGAACAGGTAAAAGACATCTATCAACTTTGTAAGTTTCTTGGGACTATGTAATAAAATACCTATCCTTGCCATATAAAAGGGCAGCGTGTAATGATGAGTCATGAGAACTCTAGCCAATAAGATTTATCATGCCTCACCCAGTCTCAGAGTCATTCCCATGCCAAGGGGTCTGCATTTATGTTACCCGTCTTGTAATTTTTCTAGGTTTATTTCTTTGTGTCTGTGACCAAGATTTCTAGGGGATCTCCCACAATAAGATCTGGGCTCTATTGATTTTGAACTTTCCACAGCTTTTCATTTTTTTGTGAAAACAAAAGCACAACCTTTTACCCAACACAGTATATTTTCTGAATTCCACTTTAAAGTTAACACATCTTTAAAGTATCTATGGTGCTTTAATTCGGCAGTTAATTTTACAATCCCAGGTCTCTCAGCTGTTGCTGTTAACCCATCAACACTCAAAAAAAAAAAAAAAAAACCTCAGAGGCAACAAAGCACCATACAGGACCCAGATTCCCTGTGATTTTCCCACCTTTATGTGGCTTATTCTTTTTATATTACTTTACTCTTTCTTTAAAGACTTTACTTAATTATTTTTTAAATTATTTATTTTTTTCCTATGACTGTGTATACCCATTTTATTCTTTCTTAAGCATTTATATACACTGCAACCTGTTTAAAGTTTTGTTTTTTTTTGTCTGGACCTGTTTTACTGTGCATCTGTAACATTCTCTGACCACATGAGTCAAACCTTAAACTGCTAAGTGACAGCTAGGCCCCCCTTCCATGTGGCTCTGGAGGTTGGTTCTGCCCCCTCCTCAGGTCCATGAGAGCCAAATCTTAAGCCTGTGAGCCTGGTCAAGAGCTGCATTTAACCAAGAGCTGCATCTAACCACCCCAGCTCTAGGAAGTTGGTGCCTGTACTGTGACAGGTGTTTTTACTTAGATTGCTGTTTGCACTTAGTATGCTGGCTGCTCAAATGCTCTGCTTCCTGGCAGTGCCTCTAAAAGGAACTGTGTGCTTTTTTATTTCTTTTCTGCTTTCTCAGACCCTATGTAGAAATTTGGGCTCCCCATTGGGTACCATTTGTATCTGGCCACCTTTGGGCCACCAACCAGCTCCCAAATAAAGACACAGAGACTTCATATTAATCATGAAAGCTTGGCCTTTAGCTTATGCTAGTAGCTCCTATAACTCAATTTAACCAGTTGCTATTCATCTGCATTTTGCCTCAGAGCTTTTATTTTTCCCTTATTCTGCGTGTCTTGTTTTCCTTCTTCTTCCATGTCTTTCTGTCTGTCTGGCTCCTGGCATCTTTTGGCATCTCCTTCTTTTCTTCTGTCTCCCAGTGTCTAAATTTCTCCTTCCACTTACTCTCCCTGCTCAGTTCTGCCAAAACTTCTTCCATGCTATTGGCCATTCAGCTTTCTAATAGGCCAATCAGATGTCTTAGGCAAGCAAGGTAAAACAGAAATACTCTGTTTTTGTTAGGGTTACTATTGCTGAAAGGAGATGGTATGACCATGGCACCTCTTGTAAGGACAACATTTAATTGAGGTGGCTCCCTTACAGTTTCAGAAGTTCAGTCCATTATCATCACAGCGGGGAGCATGGCCGCATGCAGGTAGATGTGGTGCTGGTGCTGAGAGTCCTACATCTTAGGTCAGAGGCAATAGGAAGTTGACTGGCTGTCACACTGGCCGTCACACTGAGAGCAGCTGGAGAAAAAGACCTCAGCTGCCTGCTTCCACAGTGAACACTTCCAACATAGGGTGTGGTCCAGACTAAAGGTGTGTCCTCCAGCCTCAAGGTCTGGATTAAAGGCTCCTGACTTTCAGCCTCCACCAACAAGACCACACTTCCTCCAACAAGTCCGCACTTCCTTATAATCCCTGTGAGTTTATGAGGGCCAAATATATTCAAACTACTGCAACTTCTTTACATAATTAAACAAATGTAACACACTTTACGTAGTTAAACAAATACAACACACCTTTACATAGTTAAACAATGTAGCAAATCTTTGCATAGTTAAACAAATATTCTGCACCAACTGTGTTAGTTACAGCCCTAGTCAGGGGTCTCCAATAAAAAAAAATACAACCAAAATGAGAACAATCTATGTTTTAACACATGGGAAGGAGGATTCTAGGTATTATCACTTGTGAAGGAGGATTGGATGGACATTGGTTCAAGTGATTATGGACACTGGGAAATCCCCTGCCCGCTATGAGTAACCTGAAAATCATTGAAATCTGGTGGTGTGACCCGTGCCACTTCTGAATGACTGACAACAAGTTAGCCGTCAGACGGTGTGAATCTCAGTCTAAGTGGGGAGTGAGATGAAATGCCTCAACCTAAAGTTAGAGGGAGGCTAAAGGGCCAAGTCTCCCTTTCCTCTGCCCTGCTCTCTCCAGATCCCCCAACAATCAGGGAATAGGGTCACTGTATTACTAAGCTCTTGTATTCAAATGTCAATCAACTCTGGGAATAGCTCGGCCACATCCAGGAAGTGCATTATGGGCCCCAATAACTAGTCAAGACAAAACCAAGTAGAATCAAAGGCCACAGTTATTTTCGAGGTGATTCCAGTGTGAGGCCCTTTCAAGCAGCATAGACATCAGGAGTGAAAAGGACTTGGAGAGGAGGCCGACCAGTGCTCCAAGGCTGGTTTGATCCGCCCTGGAGAAGTGATGAGTCCCACTAGGGGCTGACAGAGCTTCTTCTCTGCTCATTTTTGCCGCGTCCACTCTCACTGCTGTGCGGTGTGCATGGAGAGACAGATGTGAACTTCCAAACACAGGGCCGTCTTAAAGCAGGGCACAGCTGTCCTACATAGCTTGTCCCTAGAGAACGTCTTCCTCCTCTGTGCATCTCCCCGTTTCTGCTGTGCACAGATCTCACCGTTCACATGCACTTCTCCCGAACATTCTTTTAGAGATGTGGATTCCCAACACCCAGAGCGGCTGTTTATGAGACGAACAGAATTGCCGTTCCTTTGTTAAAACTACTATACCACCAGTATCTCTGGAGTCTTTTAACTTTGCTCCAAATGGAGACTTTTTCATATCATTTGAGAAACATTAAAATTTAAAAATGCAGTAGAATCCCAGTCCATGCTTAAACATTTAATAACGTATACAAGGCAAGTGGTTATGAAAGACAAGCTGTGCCCGTGGCCACTGATCCACATAAAAAGACTGCAAAGCAATAAGCTCTGAACATTAGCAAGGCAGGCAGGATGGAGACTGTGCAGCTCCTAATAAAATCTCCTCTTTCTTCATGTTGCTTCTTTTCAGGGCATAAGGAAACAAGCATGATAATATATTTTGCCTGTAGGTGCCAGAACTTGTATTGTTCCCTTTCGGACACTTTCCTTTGCTGTGTTTAGGAACAAATGCCTGGGAATATGAGGGAGAGAGAAAAAGGCTGGATTGACAAATGGTTTCATGGGACCTGCAATAATTTCATGAAGCTACCTGAAGCTTTTTCTTGTGTCTGAATGGGGGGCCTGTACTTTTATCTTTTCCAGCCGGGGGCTCTGGTCCTGGACTGTTCTGGTTTCTGTTAGCTTGTGGACAGTAAAAGGCTGGCATCTTCTGTGGGGGTGCCAAAGGGATTACAGAGATGTGAGCCCACATGGGGAAACCCAACGTTACTGTCTGTTGATCTGAAGGTACTGGAGTAGCTAGGGCAGACTGGTGATGGCTGGTGTATATGGGTGGTTCCTGAGGCCTGGGGGAGTCTCTGTAGAGAGGAGCAGCAATCTTCCAAAGGAGGAGCCCAGCCAGCTTCAGGTAACCTTGTAGGATTTAGCAAGGGTGCAGGAGAGCAAGAGAGATTCCATACCCTCTCCCACCTCTGCCAGGGCCCCTGCTTTCTTTAGCAGAGTTTGGGTGATGGCGAGTGGTGGGCTTGGAAGGACAACTGAACTGCCTGGAACCACCTGATGATCTGTAAATATCAGGCAGGTAGAAGCAGGTGCACCTTGTTGAGGGATATGAAGTGTGGGAGCTAGGGATTATGTTGCAGTGGATTCATAGTCATGATATTTTTCCTGTTTGGATCATGGTTTAAAACACTCTACAGTTGGAAATCAGTGCTTATTCACTATTCAGTGTGTGTGTCTGAGAGAGAGAGAGAGAGAGAGAGAGAGAGAGAGGGGGGGGGGGGGAGG
>NW_026067909.1:31825342-31857315 GCF_014885135.2 Alexandromys fortis | reverse complement strand
GGGAGAGGGAGAGGGAGAGGGAGAGAGAGGCAGAGGGAGAAAGAGAGGCAGAGGGATGGAGACAGGGAGAGAGAGAGACAGGAAGAGAGGAGACAGTGAGCATGTCTGAGCTTGTGCATCAAGAGGGTGGTGAAGGGGAGGGAGGGAGATATGGAAAGGCAGCAAGAGCTTCTGTCTGAGCCTCTACATTTTACCCTGGAAACTTGGCCATGGCCAAGGGTGAGACAGGCCTAATGTTCCCTTTCCTTACACGGGACAGGAGACAATGAGATGCGTTCAGGGAAGTTTCCTGGAACTGGGCTGGTGGGTCCCACACATGGTGTGATTTAAAGCTGAAGTCAGACTTTGGAACAGCTTTGGGAGCGGCTGTCATTGTTCTGCCCATGCCTTCCGAATTAGACCCTAGAAGGGTGGAGAACAGGGTCCGCCCTGGAGGAAATGGTTGTGGTTCCTCATCATGAGTTAGTTCGGGGCCGAGAGGGACCTCAACACGAAGCTGAGAGAGAATGAAGTCTGGAGTCCGAGGTTTGCAGCTAGTGAGGTTTGGTTGATGGAGACAGGTGTGGTCTCTCACTGAGCACACAGTGATGAGATAAACTGCTGAGTTTTTCCCATAAAACTCTTGGGAAAGCGTCTGATACTTAGTCATTTTTAAATTATTCATGCAGTCATCATTCAAGGGATAGTTTGTAGTACTATTTCATTTGTGTTTTAATAAATAAAGCTGGCCTGAAGATCAGAGAGTAAAACAGCCACACAGATCAGCCTTACAGAGCAGGCAGTGGTGACACACACCTTTAATCCCAGTAGCCACGCTAGTTTGTCTTAGAAACTGGGCGGTAGTGGTGCACACCTTTAATCCCAGCACTAAAGAGGAATATAAGACGGGAGGAGACAGCCCTCTGACACAGTCTCATTCTGAGATTCCTGGAAGCAGGATCGGCATTTCAGACTGAGGCAGAGGTAAGAGCCAGTGGCTGGCTGTTTTGCTTTTCTGGTCTTCGGGTTGAACCCCAATATCAGTATCTGGGTTTTTATTAATCGTGCTACAATATTTATTTATTTTGTTTGCTTGTTCTTGTGTTTATTTATTTTTGAGGCAGTGTCTTTCTCTACATATCTCTGGTGTCTTGGAACTCACTTGGGAGACCAGGCTGGCCTGGAAAACCGAATGCTGGGATTAAAGGCCTGCACCCCCACATCCAGCTAAGGAATATTTACTGACTCATGTTCCGGGGACTGGGATGCTGGCTCCGTGGTAAAGCGTTTGCTGTGCAGATGAGAGACTCTGAGCTTGGAGCTTCAGAACTCACTGAAGTTTTTCATGATAGCATGAAGCTGTAATATCAGTACACCTGTGGTAAGATGGGGGGCAGAGAGAAAAGACTCCCCAGAACCCCAGGCCAGCTAGCCTGGGGATGCAGAGGTGAAGAAAAGAATCAGCTCTCTTCTCAAACTCGGTGAAAGGAAGACTGAGAGCCAAGCTTGCTCTACAGTATCCACACGTGCTGCAGCACATGCTTGCCCACACTGATGTAAACACAACACACAAACACACACACACATGCACACACACAGATATATACACACATGCGCACATACATGCTTGTCCACACTGATGTGCATGAACACACAAACACATGTATGCACACACATGCGCACATACATGCTTGTCCACACTGATGTGCATGAACACACACACAGGCATGTGTATACACATACACATGCATGCACACACACACATGCACACACTAAAAACGGTTGCCTGTGCTAGGCATATTAGTTCAGAGACTCACAGAGATCTTTGCAGATTAGACCTTTTATTCACATCCAACACTTTCTCTATGTGAGGTCTGCTCCTTGTTAGGTGGAAGCTGTATATGGACTTTGCCAGTCGTGCTCAAGGGCATGCCTGGGGTCCTGGGACTGAAGAGAGAAGTATAGACCCTGAGACCTTAACACAATGGACGCCAAGCTAGAGGCATCGTTCTGACCTTAGCAACTAACATTGATGGCTGTCAAAATGGGAACAAAGACCTAAGCCAGCCTGGACCCCGTCTAGGTAGTTCCAGGATGCAGGAAAGCTCCTAAATGTACTAACCTTGCTTTTTTTGCTTCCATGGTTACGGTCTCAGTGTTCTTGATAACTGAGGTGTCCACCAGGATGTGGTTTTTATGCATAAAGACAGCGAGAGCGGAGGCTCAGGAGGGCATGATTCGGGCAAGTTTCCCATGCATTCACCAGCCAGCAATACAGACTTTCTATTTGGTTTTAAGAGTGTCGGGTGGGCATGCAGCACTCATTCCAGCGGCATGCATGGTTCAACACTCCTGAACTGGGGGTGGGAGTCTGAGTGCCTGGCCCCTTTCAGCAATGTCATGGAAGCAAAGTCTGACTCATGGTGGAACTGGGCTTGGGAGTGAAGCAAGGGTAACCTTCATCACTTTGAAGCAGGGTGGAGTGATGCTCGCCAAGCTTGGCATGGAAATTCTAGGAAGCATTTTCTGTGTTCCTATTTCATATGATGGTGGTTTTCTGATAAGTAAAACCATTTGTATAATTTTAATAATGGTAAAGAAAAATGAAATTTAAGATGTCAATGAAAAAAAAAACCCTGAAAAATGTTGCTTGTTGCAATTTCAAGTCTGTTGTATAATTTAATGAAAGTCTATGGAGAATGAAATTATTAATAAAACAATAACAGACAAATTACAAATTTTCCATTGTGGTGCTCAGATGACCTAGTTTATCCCCAGGAGGGGATCTGCTCTGCATAAAATAAGCCATATGCATTTCAACTTCACTGGTAAATACTATTTTAAGAAGGTGATCGGCAGAAGAATGCAAAATTTAGAGTATTTTTTTAAATTTGACATTTCCCCCAGAATATTTATGAAATCTTGGTACTTGAAATACATGCTATAGGAAATGATTAAATTATCGTAGTCTTCTAATGCAATAACGAACAGTTCTACAATTGCTTTAGAAATGGGTCACTGAGATGGTTGTACAACCAAGCTTGCTTCCTAATGCACACCTCTCCTCCAGCGCATCCTTTGATGTGAGAGTAAAGTCATCAGAAGGGATTTAAAGGCTGCCATTGCTTTACCTGGTCACCTCCCAAGACTTCATCCCCAGCACTCACCAGTCCAGATGAGCACACATGAGCTACGCAGTCACCCCAGCCAGATGCCTGGGAGCACCGTCTGTCTCCATGTGTGGTGGCCCACTGGTTTCCTTGGGCTTGAAGGACCAGGTCCTATCTCTCTAGGACCTTGGCTGGACTCCTCTTAGGATATGTACACTTGTGCTCCTTCTTCCCATGAGTGCTCTGCCTATGCAGAAAGGGTCTCAGAGTCTGTGTGCAGGATGCTGTTGGCTGGCATCAGGACTGCTGGTTTTCACTTGATCTCAGTCAGTATGTGTTCAACCGAGGGAGCTGAGCTAACTGGTTGCCTCTGACTGCCATGCACCTTGACATTGGCACTGCCCCTATCTTTGAACATTGTGTTTGGACTGGCCCCAATCAAGTCCTTGCACTCTTTCAAAGCTGAGCATAGCAGCCGGGTGGTGGGGGCGCACGCATTTAATCCCAGCACTCAGGAGGCAGAGGAAGGTGGTGGATCTCTGTGAGTTCAAGGCCAGTCTGGTCTACAAGAGCTAGTTCTAGGACAGGTTCCAAAGCTACCGAGAAACCCTGTCTCATTAAATAAAAACAAAACAAACCAAAAAACCTGAACATAGCAGCTGGTGTTCTGTCAAGCTCACAGTAGTTTTGAGGGGCATAAGAGGACAGATACAAATCACTTGATTTGTATCTCTTTGGGCACAGACATTGGCCCAGGTCAATCTTGAAATTTTGCTGCATATCACGGTCCCATAGTTTGGGCAACTTGAAGTTGTTGGCGGAGGCTGTTCATTTGTTCCTGGCTGCCCATACCCTAAACACACAGAAACTATATTAATTGCAATACTGTTCATCCAATAGCTTAAGTGTATTTCTAGCTAGCTCTTACATCTTAAATTAATCCATCTCTATTAATCTGTGCATCACCATGAGGTTGTGGCCTACTGACAATGTTCAGCATCTGTCTCTTCAGGTGGTTACAATGTATCTCACTGACTCTGCCTTCTTTCTCCCAGCATTCAGGTTTCCCTCCTAGCTCTACTCTGCCGGATCACAGGCCAAAGCAACCTTTTCATTCATTTACCAACAAAAGCAACACATATACAGAGGACTTCCCACGCCAGACAGTCCTGCCCCCAAGCATGTAGTACCTTGTTGCATCAAGGTTAGCTCCTGAGAAATGCCTCTGGTCCAGAAATGGTGAAGTGGTGGGTGTCATCATTTGAAAACATAGTGAGAAGCCAAGGGGAGGGTCCTGGAGCTGCCCATGAGGGTATCAGCACAGCCCAGGAACTGATGTGCAGCGGGAGAGTGGCTGAATACAGGAGCAGGTCTGAAGCCCTGCTGTCTGAAGCCCTGCCGTAAACTCTGCTCCCTTTGGAGGCTCTTAGTTTCTTCATTGCCCAATGAGGAAGCATGTATATTTATGTTCATCAGAAAAGCGAAGAGGCAGCCTCAGAGGCTGAGGTAGTTGCAAAAGCCACACAGATTTTTTTTAAAAAAAGTATTGGAACTGGGAATTGATTGTAGTGTTTATGCTGCTGGTTTGGTACTAGCCTTCATCTACATGGAATTGGAGCAGAGCAGCAGTGGAGGTGTGCCTTGTGATTCAGGACTTCTGATGGGAAGGGACAGTAATTCATCCATCCATCCATCCATCCATCCATCCATCCATCCATCCATCCATCCACTCATCCATCCACTCATCCATCCATCCATCCATCCATCCATCCATCCATCCATCCATCCATCCATCCATCCACTCATCCATCCATCCATCCATCCATCCATCCATCCATCCATCCATCCACTCATCCATCCATCTATTCATCCATCCATCCACTCATCCATCCATCCACTCATCCATCCATCCATCCATCCATCCACCCATCCATTCTAGGTGTCTATGTGTTATTACAATCATGAGTGATATCCCCAAATTCATATGCTGAAATCGTAACCTTTGTGGCTTCAGATGGGACCATATGTAGAGACAGGGTCTTTACAGAGGTAACCAATGTGAAATGAAATTACTAGCATACACTCTAATCCAACACTACTAGTGTTCTCATAGAAAGGGAAGTTTGGACACATGTGAACTTCATTGCTTAATAAAATGAAGAAAAAAAGCTACTCATTGAGAAGGTGGCTGTGTACAAGCTAAAGAGATGGTTTTGGACAGCCTTTTCCCTCACAGCCCTGAGAAAGGATTAGGCCAGCCAGCATCACCCTGTTGGACTTATGGTCTACGTTACTGTTTGCACAGCCTTAGAAAACAAACGTGGCAATGGCAGGCCTGCTGTCTGGAATGATGAATCCCTCTTTGCAACTGCTAGCACCCTCATCAGTTTCTCTGCTTGTCAGTTTTCCCATCCATAATGTTGTGCATACGCTCCACATCGGCTACAAAGGTTCAATGCCTCAGGAAAGGTGTCACAGGAAGACAGTGATTGATTTGGAGAACTGTCACCTGCACATCGGCTGGTAATTCACAGAATGAGCAAGGATGTGTCCTGCTTCTATTTCACTGCTATGGTTCGAGTGTGGCATCAGGGATCCTTAGGGCCCACTACAGGCAGAAACTTGGTCTCCAGGAAGTGCTGTGGAATCTTTGGATTCTACATCACTGGCGTGTGTGCCCTTGAAAGGTAGTTTTCCTGGGGACTCCTTGGTGGTTTGGGGGAAACAGCTACTGTGCAAGTCTGAGGTTGGCTCTGTCCTCTATTTTCTTTCCTAGAGTCCATGTCTTCTCTCTACCTTTTATAAGGATGCTTTTCATTGGTTTGGGACTCATCCAGGTATTCCAGAATGATCTCATCTCAAGGGCCATAATTACTTCTGCTAAGACCATTCTACACATGGTCCAGTTCATAGGTTCTAGGCAGCTGGCAACTCTTTGGGAGAGCCACCATTCAACTTGTTCTACCAACTGTGTTCTGTAAAGTATCAGGCTCAATCGCCATCATATCTCTTGAGTCTTTATATCTAGAAAATGAGCTGGGTTCTGACTAGTACCCCAGGGTGGAGTCAGAGCTTGGAAGGTAGTATTAATATTCATGGCCTCCTGGGCATGGCCAGCACTCCACCCGTGCCTTGAGTTAAACCGTATTCAACACCTTCTACAGAGAGAGATCTCACTTTGGTCTGTGGCCACTGCAACACAAGGTTTACACATGGAAGACGAAGAAAAGCACCGAGCTCCCGATTTCGTTCACAAGTTACCAGCTGCAGAAGGAACAGGATCTGCTTTGAAACGACAGCTTTGTATCCTTGCACTGTGCCCATCTTCACAACGAGGATGCTCACTTCTAATATTTAACTTACGGCTGGTAAAGGAAAATAGCTTGGAACTATTTTTAAGGATTGTGCCAAACACTTAGAGATTCAAAGGCAGAGAAAATTGTCGTCTTCCTCAGCCGATTTGCTCTTCTTGCGATATTGTCTAGTCTCTTCACACTTGAACAAAGATGTTTGGAAAAAAAACTAAGTTGTGTGTGTGTTATGTGTGTTTATATGTGCATTTTTTTTTGTGTGTGGACTTGTGTGCTTTTGTGTTTATACGTGGGGGTTTGTGTATGTTAGTGTGTTGTGTTTTATGTGTTTGTGTATGTGATTTGTATGTGTTTGTGGGGTGTGTATTGTGTGTTGTATGTATTAATGTGTATGTTGTGTTTGTGAGTGTTGTATGTATGTGCAGTGTATGTATGTTTGTGTGTGGGTTTTGTGTGTTTTTGTTTGTACTGAATGTTTCGTGTGTTGTGTGTAGGTTTGTGTGTGTGTTGTTTTCTGGAAAAGCTCTCCTTTCCCACTGCTTATGTTAAAAACTCTAACCAGAACCTCTGTGTGTGATCTTCAGTTGGACTCTCTTGAGTGTTCATCTCATGTGCAGATATGAATTAATCAGAATGTCAAGACTCAGCTCTCCTTACCTCAGGGAATTCTGAAAAGCAAAAGGACCGAACAAAATCTCTAGAGTTTTGAGCATATTTCTTCCACATGTCAGCTGTGTGGCAGGGACAAATAGATTCAGCTCCTCATACCTCTGCTTCCTCATCGTCAAAGTGAAGCATAATTGTGTTCATGCCATGGACCCTCAAGAGAATTATATACACTGTGTGGTCAGCTCACATGGTGCTGGCTACAGTCAGAGTACCCCATCTCCTCCCCTGTCTTTTTCTCTTTCTTTCTCCAGAGTCTCCTCTGTTTTGTCCTTCTATTGAGTTTTTGGTTGTTGGCAAGCAAACTCTCCCAAGCTGTTTTGAATTCTAGGACAATCCTTGTTGCTTGGCCTTGGTTTTTGTGATTTTTTTTTCTCATAAGTCAGCCCCTTTTCTTTGGATTCTGCCTTCTCAGTTTTCTGTGCTGGGATCTTTCTGCTTTACTAGTTCTAAAATGTGTTTTCTTGTTTCTTTGTTTGTTTTTCGGGGGGTGGGTGATGAGTTTGTATGTAAGCAAGGGGCATCTGGAGTCGTTGATCCTCTGTTTCATAGGAGGTGGGGGAAAGCACGGGGGGGGGGCTCGAAGGAGCAGTGGGTGGCTTTTGGTCTCTTTTTGATTTTCAGAACCACATCCTTCTCTATCAGGTTATGTGACCCAGGACAAGCCCAATCTTACTGTTTAGCAGAGAGTTTAGCTCTTCTTTACTTCACTCAGGATGGAAAGCTGGATGAGAGAGCTCTGATGACTGAATCCTTCCTAGGTCACAGTGGGGTGGGTGCTCCAGGCTGGCAGGAGGCATCAAGGTGAGAAAGCTGAGCTCTGGTTCTCCAGTAGGGGTGAGAGGAATTCTGGCTTGGATGGCTTATATGAAGTCGGCAAAGACTCTTCATATGCATGTGTTCTCTGTGCACTCTGTCCTTGAAGTAAGGACAACACAGACTTGACTTGAGACCAAAAGCCAACACTGCAGAAATATTTGGGTGCCACACTGCTCCCAGGAAGACTATTGCAATGCACCGCAAGCCAGGTGGCTTACAACGATGCATTTGTTTTCTCGGAATTTGGAGGCAAGATAAATAGCAGGTTCACATCCCAGCTTCCAGCGCTACTGAGCAGCTTTGGAAGCCTTTCGCTTCCAACTGTGTTAGCTCTACTCTCTCAGGTTCTGTCTTTGTAGAGTGTGGTGTCTTTGCACCGTGTTTGTCTCCAGACGGATGGCTTCCCTGTGTGTCTGTGTCTCAGCCTGTCATCTTCCCTTTATGGATCTGCAACTTCCTGTGGTGTCTTCCCTGTGTGTGTCTGCATTTTCCTACGGTGTTCTTCCTTTGTCTGCATTGTCATGTGGTGCTTTCCACACTGTCCGTCTACCTGTGGAGTGTTCCCCACTATGTCTGTCCACCTGTGGAGTGTTCCCCACTATGTCTGTCTACCTGTGAAGTGTTCCCCACTATGTCTGTCTACCTGTGGAGTGTTCCCCACTGTGTCCGTCTACCTGTGGAGTGTTCCCCACTGTGTCTGTCTACCTGTGGAGTGTTCCCCACTCTGTCTGTCTACCTGTGGAGTGTTCCCCACTGTGTCCGTCTACCTGTGGAGTGTTCCCCACTGTGTCTGTCTTTACATCATCACGTCTTTCCTCTAAGGGCTCCTGCCTCTTCATGTCTTCTCATCGCTTAATGGCAGCAGTCCTCTGGGGTGAGGGGCCACCTGTTTCAGTACAACTTCATCTCAGCCTGCTTCTTCCGTGTATAAGCTTGCTTTCACAGGTACGAAGGGCAGGGTCTTTGACACTTCTTTTTGGGGAACACAATCCATCCATCAGCAGACACACATAGAACTGAGTAGTCTGATTTAATCTTCAGGCTGACAACCTAAGGGAACAGAGTAAGACTGAAGTCACAGCTGCCGCTCTGAGCAAGGTAGGAGGGAAATTCAGCTCACATCGGTGTGGTGTTGGCCTTCATCTTCCTTTCTACAAAAGAGAGGCTGTTTCTCCTCCATTTAAGTAGGAGATTGTGTAGGCCAAACCCATTACCTTGTGTCACATCCAAATCGTCACATCCTGGGTCCAAGCTGCCTTGTGCCCTCTCTGTTTTATCCGTTTATTTATGACTGAGGCACAGAGAGCTACTCGCCTTTCTCGAGACTGGCATCTCCAGTCCTTGGCCTCTGCAAGTCTTTCAGCTACGAATATTCTTGGACTCATGTTGGTGCTTCAAGATGCTTCCTGACATGACCTTCATGATTACCCCACGTGAAGCCATGCTGCAGAAGACCGGCCTATGCACAATTCATTCGGGCTCCTCTCTAAGACACATGTCATTTGTTGGGCAGATTTCTTGATGTAGGAAATGGTGCCCTTTTCCTTCCTACTCTCTCTTAGTTGCTTAGTAAAGTCCCAGGGATTAAATCAGACCCAGTGAGACCGCGCATATACACATGGACCCTCCATGGTAAAACATAAGAAACACTGTCATTGACATCGCAAGGGAGAGGGATCTGAGGAACCAGTGAAGGAGCCACCTGATGAGAACTATGGCCCTTGTGCCACAGGGTCCCCAGTGTGGCCATTGGTGTCTTACCTGTGCAACGTTGCACAGTTGGCTTCCATCTCTTCTAGTCTCCCAGCTGGCAGAGCTTCTCAGAAAACCGGGTGAAGAAGCTTTGGGAAGGAGCAACGCAGAGTATCCTAAAGGAAGGGTCTTTCACGGTGCAGACATCCTGCCAGTCAATGCCATATCACCTGTGTGTGCTCCACGACACCACGAGAAGACATCTGGACTCTGTGCACCCCATTCTCCTCTGTCCTCTTCAATGTCTTTTGGGTACCCCAGGGGTTGCTCCGTTACCGTAATGACTTTTACTTTTGCAGGTTAGATTTCTAGGCAGGAACTCTGATCTGCATGGAGCAATTGAGCATCTGCAGTGTCCAGCAGGGAAAAGCCAGCAGGGCAGGGGTGATCTCAGACAGATCGATGTGTCTGCGCCTCTTCCAGCCTCCCTCACGGATCATCTGCTTCTGAAAGCTACACGAGGCAGCCAGGAACTGAGATGCTTAGCGCGGGGCTTCGTTTCTCCCAAGCCAAATCAGACATCTTTCTTTTCCTCTTCTTTGCATAACTTAAGGATCTGCCATGACTTACTGACTGGAGCACAGAACAGAATTTCTTTCTGTATATAAATAAAATTCCCTTCCTACAAGCCCGCTCCGGTCTAGGGATGCTGTGTGGCACTCTGCCATTGTTTTCATTCTTAGTCCTGATACTTTACTTCCCATGCCTGTTCGCTGAACAACAAACCAAATCCATAATACTATTCAATCTCCTCCAACCCCTCTTTTCGCGGACCTCCTCCATAAAAAGCTGACTATTTCAACGTTTTAGTATGTGCGGCAAGTCTAGGTGGTTTGCAAATTAGAATTTTGTATGACAGCATTTATAGTCATTTTCCTTTTAAACTGCTGCATTTTCTGGTAGCTCAAAATATTATATTTCTCCAACAAATGTGCAAGCTAAAAATGGATTTACTCTCATTCTAATGCTTTGCTTGCTCCTAAATTAGCGGCTTAAAAAATGCTGTTCTTATAGACACAGGCATAATTTCTCTCTTCTGTTTTATTCCCATATGGCACAACCTTTGCCGTGCAGTGGCAGGGTTAATTAAGTCTCTGGCTTTCAGCCGAAGTCACAGTGCCGCACGCCAGGTGTTCCAGAGGCCACCTTTATGTTGCTCTTTTCCTTCTTTGCAATTTACGCTGTATGAAAAAAAATAGCACACCAAATTTAATATCTCCATAATAGCAGCCAGCTTTTATTTTTTTCTTTCTACTTTCCGTGTTTTGTCAGCAGGCCAAATAATGCGTTTCATTATGACATTTGCAGACATGCTTCGTTGTACCCCACTTGTGTTTGCCCTCCTCCCCCACTTCCCTCCCCAAACAGCCCCCATCTACTCCCACACTATGCTTTAAAACTGTGTTTTGACTGAAATCAAAAGAGGATATATGTGCTTTCGTATGTCTTAACCTTTCTGAGACATGGCCATTGTGGTATTTAATGAGGTAAAGGGAACGCGGGTTTTGAGATAGCACCTAAGCTAAACATGTTATGCCTGCAGACCCAGGCCTAAGGGGGTCACTGGGGGTCCCTGAGCAGCAATGTGGGGTGGTGGCTCTGCTTCTTCCCTTTTTCTCTTGCTGGGTGATTTGAAGCTGCTTTGAGGTGGGCCTCATTTTGTAATTCTTGCTCCTCTTTCTGAGGTCTTCAGCTGGCTATAATAGACCTGTATTTTCTTTCTTAATATGCCCTTCAGATGCTTTACCTGCCTATAGACCCCCAGCAGAAAGCTAAGGCTGTGCCCCTTAACCCCAGGCCACAAGGATGCCACACCTGCTCTCTGAGGGTCTCAGTTGAGGGTTCCCTTGTGTGACACGCGAGGGTTGATTGATGTGTATAGGAAGCCTGGGTCTTTTGGATAGTCTGGTTGGTAGAAGTCATCCTGGATGGTCTGGTCCCATCTTAAAATCCGAGACCCTTCCTGAGCTGGGCTGGTGGGGTGAGACAGACAGAGGCAGGGAGATCTCAGATGTGCTTGTTAGTGCTGACTTTGGAGACAGGAACGGCCATGAGCTGGAAACCACAAGCAGCTTCTGGACTCTGAAGACACAGGAGACAAGGGGACACATTTTCTCTAGGGCCTCCATTGAGGAGTGCAGTACTGAAGGCAGAGATCAACCCAGAGAGACGGGTGCTGCCTGGGAGCTCCAGGACCACTGGGCTACAAGTGGCCTGTGACTGCTAAATTGCCCAGTAACCAGTAAGTAGCCCCTCACCTATTCACGTGCAAGCAGCCCTAGGCCATTAAAATAAAGACTCAAAAATCAGAGTGGGAAGACATTGGGAAGGACCTGGGAAGGGTGTAGGAAGAAGGTGAGAGGAGGCTAAAGAGCAAGGTGGGGTGGTTCTGTGTTGTAGTCTATTGTTTGTATTCTGATAAATAAATCAACCCCAAACCAAAAAAGCAAAGCAGCCAAACTACCAGAGAAGTCTTATCTCTACCAAGGCTAGGTGGCCATAAACTAAGACTGCCTCTCTCATTTCATTTTATATTCCCCCATAGTGCTGGGATTAAAGGTGTGACTTCCTAGGACTGGGATTAAAGGTGAGGCACCACCCCCTGGGTTTGTTTCTGCGTTGACCTTGTGTAGCCCAGGGTGGCCTTGAACTCACAGAGATCCGTCTGCTTCTGTTTTCCACATCCTGGGATTAAAGGTGTGTGTCACCATTGCCTGACCTCTAGTGGCTTTAGCTTTGCCTCTGGTCTTCAGGCAAGATTTATTTATCAAAATACAGATAATATACCACTATGGTTATGATAAAAATAGACTATATTCATGGATGCTAACGCACAATTATTAATTAAAAGAGCAACAAGGACAGGGTCGCATGTAAGGGCTGGTGCCCTGTGTGGCCATTTCCAGCCATCAGCTCCGGGCCACTATTCTGGGGTATCTGATACAGCGTCTCTGTTAGGACTGCCTGAGAGAGGCAGAAGGTTTCTATGTAGCTGCTGTCACTTGTGAGGTCCAGTGCAAAATGAAATTATGGAGCCTCTGTCCAAAACGTAGGAGAAAAGTCCAATTTAAGGTATGAATATAGTTTTTCATTATTTCTATCATCCTTCTCAACTTATTTCTACTGGTGTCTATGTATATAATTTATTCTTTATCATTTCTTGAGACAAAGTCTCTCTCTGTAGTTCTGGCTGTTCTGGAGCTTGGTATATAGACTAGGTTGGCCCCTAATTCATAAAGATCCTCCTGCCTCTACCTCCTGAGTGCTGGGATTAAAAGCAAGGGCCACTATACTAGGCTGGTATGTGTGTGTTTACATTGTTTTTCTTGTGTATGTATATATAGTTTATTTGTTTTTCTTTCATGTGTATGGGTATTTTGCCTGCATGTATGTTTGTGTACTATGGGTATGCATTGCCCCTGGATATCAGAGGAGGGTGTTGGGTCCTCTGGAACTGGAGCTGCATGCAGTTGCTATAAGGGTGCTGGGAATAGAACCTGGATCCTCTGGAAGAGTGTGGTGGTTTGAATAGGAATGGCCCCCACGGGCTCATATATTTAAATGTGTGGCCATTAGGGAGCAGTGCTACTTTAGAGGGATTACGAGGTGTGGCCTTATTGGAGGAAGTGTGCCACTAGGGGTGGGCTATGAAGTTTCAGTAGCTCAAGCCAGGCCCAGTGTTTTTCTCTCTCTTCCTGCTGCCTGCAGATCCAGATGTAGAACTCTCAGCTACTTCTCCAGCACCATGTCTGCCTGTGTGCCGACGTGCTTCCTGCCATGATGATAATGGACCAAACCTCTGAACCGGTAAGTCAGCCCCTATTAAATGTTTTCCTTTGTAAGAGCTGCTAAGGTTGAGTCTGGTGTGGTAGTAAAGGTAGTAGCCTTTAATCCCAGCTCTCAGGATCTCTGTGAGTTCAAGGACAGCCTGGTTAACAAAGTGAGTTCTAAGACAGTAGTAGCTGTTACACAGTGAAACCCTATCTAGACACTCCCTTACCAAAAAAAAAAAAAAAAAAAAAAAAAAAAAAAAAAAAAGTTGCTAAGGTCTTGGTGTCTATTCACAGCAATAGAACACTGACCAAGGCAAAGAGCAACCAGTGCTTTTGACTACTTAACCATCTCTCTAGCCTTTTGTGATATTTCTTATTTGAAATTCAATCACCTTTAAAGTTATGAGGCTTCAATGTAAATATAAGATTGTTTCACATGTATAAAAAGTCACCATTCATTTCAATATGATTCCTAGCTGTGTGTGTGCAGTTTGTTTGTTTTTGCCATAACCACAGCAGCACGGCACAAAACAGGCTGTCTCCTCCTCACTTCTAGCTATAGGCACACTCTCCGCTCTCCACGGGTGAGTGAGGCACAGCAAAGGTTCCCCACTGTGCCTTTGATTCTGAGTCAGCATTCCTCGGTATACCCAGAAGCTGACTGACACATGGAATACACTTGTGAAGGAAGCAAAGTAGAGAGTTCTGTGTCTGATATGTTGGTTGGTTCCACTTGGGAAGCAAGTTCTAGTTGGAGAGGTAAGTGTGGCCTGAGTTAGCCACAAGGATGTGACACTTGGTGGCTATTGGCTTTGAATCTCCCTGAACACCCAGGCTCATGGTCCCACCCAGGTTCTTCAAAGGCTTGGATTGTAACACTGCATGTGAACAAGGGACCAGAGGAGGAAAACCGAGTCTTTCTCTTCACCTCATGCCTGGCCTTCACTTACAAAACTCAATTTTGAGGTTAAAAGCTGCATATTTCAGAGCATTAGCCAAGTTCTTCATAGCTTCCAAGTGAGGGCCCCATGAAACCATGCAGGTCATATAGTCTGCTGCAAGGTTTTGTTACCCAATCTGGACGTGTTGCATCCAAGGCTGTCTGGTTCTTGACCTCCTCAGAGCTGTTCAGTTGCTAGGTAGCTTTTAAGTCCTTTCTCCCTTCCTCCCTCCCCCTTCCCTTCCTTTCTTCTTCCCTCCTCTCTTCCTTTTCCTTCTTCTTTTGAAGAAGGCTACTTGACTCAGGCTACACTTGTCTCTCCAACTAGAACTTGCTTCCCAAGTGAAACAAATGTATCAAACACAGAACTCTCTACTTTGCTTCATTCACAAGTGACTTCCATATGTCAATTAACAATTTGGCTAACAGCTTCTGTTGTTAATCTAAATTGTTTTCTTGAACTTATACTGTATTATTCATGCAGAGCATGTGATCACTGAGCAAACTCAACCTGAGATACAGTTATTAGTTTCATAAGCTTATCAATAAAGCATTACCTTCAGCTAGTGGACTGGGAAGATCGGAATGCTCTCTAATATGCCCTACAAAGCGTGGTAGCTTTCTTTGTTGTATGACATTTTGAATTTTCTGGAATAGTGCTTTAACTTGCTTGTTGTTAGTCCCAATACATGGGGGTGGTTTATAGGGCTCGAAGAGCATTAAAAATATATTGGCTGTCTGTATATAGATTAAATGCCTTATTGCAAAAAACTAAAACATTATAGCAACAGCTCGTAGTGTAACTATCTGGGCTGAGGCTGTTTCCTCTACATGTCCTTCTCCATTAACAACATGTGCTGCTCTTCCACTGTAAGAACCATTGGTAAAAATTAACATAGCATCCTTTAAGGGATCTTTTGCCACAACTTCTGGGAAAATAAAGGAATATAGTTGTGAGAATGGCAGCAACGGATCAGTTGGGAAAAGATTATTGATCTGGGCTTCAAATTAAGCAAATGCAGTTGTCTAAGAATCACTATTTTGAAATAACCAATCAATCTGTTACTTAGTATAAGAATCATTGATCATAGCAGGTCCCCTGTCAAAATATCTCCTAGATTGCATCCTGCTCTTCTGTGCGGAGCAAGCTACTGCTTCAAAGTAAGGGCTATATACCTTAGCTGACGAAACAGGATGGTGTAGCCTTAAAAGCAGACCGTTTTGCCATAATCCTGGTGTAGGAGTAAGTTTTGTAGGTAATATATAAGCTTGCCAAGGCTGATCATAGTTAACATAATGTACTCATTGTCTCTGTATAGCATACACTGAGTACCTGTCTGGCAGCTTCTGTAAGCTGTCTGGTGGAACACGGATCACTCCTCCCTATAAGAATTTCACTTAGCGGCTCAAGGTCTCCCGTGAGATATTTTAAATAAGGTTTTCATCATTGGATGTTTTATTAAAAGTTTGTAAGCTATCTTTCTAATCCAAATTGCAAGTCTGCCTAGCTGATAGGATTAACTTGCTCATTTACATTTTCACAGACACTTGACTGTTCCCTGAGGCTACTTTTGTAGCTCAGCTATTAATATCTATCTGGGCTCACAGCTGAAGCTGGGCCTTGGGGCAGGGAGCAAGCCACGGTCTCTACTGCTTGGCTGTGTTCTGCTGGGGATCTGGGAACAGAAGGCTGGTCCCTCATTGACTGCTGTGCCTGGGCAGGGTACAAACTATGCTCAGTGGTCCTGACATAGAACGTGACTGACTGGCAAATGTAGCTCAGGTTCTCAGGTGCCTGTCATCGCAGCAACTCTAAGACTGTGCGAGACCACAAGCTTAGGTGGGTATAGCCACACCAATTCTTAATATCCTTGCTTTTTTATTTTAAATCTTGTAATTATATAATTAGGAGAATTCCTGAATTCTCTCCTCTATTAAAAGTCAGAGATTTCTTTGTCTAGGCTCAGTGGCTCATGGGTCAATTATTTTCTAGCCATTTCCTCTGACCAGCTCTGGGCACTGGCTGCAAGAGGCAGATTCCTCCTAGCTTTCCTCTCTCCTGTCTTTCCTGGCTCCACGGCACAGGGTAAGTCAGCCACATGGTGTGGCTACAGCATGTGTGTGCGGAGTGCCACAATCTGAGCCGTAACCCAGGCCCTTGCTGGGCCATGCACCTTATTCCCTTCACTCTTCCCGCCCACTAAGCAGCAGCAGACACCACTACTGCTACCGGGTGACCACAGCCTTACAGCTTGTCTGGAGTGAAGTCAGGCTATACTTTCACCTCTCTGATTCCTGGAGCAACCTGAAGGCACTGGCGTGGAGCTGGGAAGATAATATTTACAAACTCTAAAAATCTCTGTCTTTGCTTCTGCTCCATTTCAGCTCCTCTAGTAATCAAAACACATCCAAGCAGCTGTACAGATAGCTGAATACTGTTTCCTTGTCTTGTATTTACAATTATTATTGACAAATTTTACTCCTGACTTTTGCCCCACCTTTCCCCCCTTTTTATTATCTGTTATTATTTATTTTCGAGCACTCATTTCTCACCTCTACTCCTGCAGTGTTATTTTCTCCCTGCAGGGTCCTCGTTAGTGTATGTCTCCCCTGTGTGTGTTTCAGGGTTCACCTGTAGCCCCAATTGTGGGCACCATTTGTCAGAGACCAGCTTTGGGTTCTTAGAGAAGCTAAATAAGAAGGAGAACCCAAAGAAAATCATATAGGCATCCTCCTGAATATTAACCTTCATCAGGCGATGAAAGGAGACAGAGACAGAGACCCACATTGGAGCACCGGACTGAAATCTCAAGGTCCAAATCAGGAGCAGAAGGAGAGCGAACACGAGCAAGGAACTCAGGACCGCGAAGGGGGCACCCACACACTGAGACAATGGGGATGTTCTATCGGGAACTCACCAAGGCCAGCTGGCCTGGGTCTGAAAAAGCCTGGGTTAAAACCGGTCTCGCTGAACATAGTGGACAATGAGGACTACTGAGACCTCAAGAACAATGGCAATGGGTTTTTGATCCTACTGCACCTATTGGTTTTGTGGGAGCCTAGGCAGTTTGGATGCTCACCTTACTAGACCTGGATGGAGGTGGGTGGTCCTTGGACTTCCCACAGGGCAGGGAACCCTGATTGCTCTTTGGGCTGATGAGGGAGGGAGACTTGATTGGGGGAGGGGAAGGGAAAGGGGAGGTGGCGGTGGGGAAGAGACAGAAATCTTTAATAAATAAATAAATAAATAAATAAATAAATAAATAAATAAATAAAAAACCATTTACCAGGGTAGGGGCATGGGGATTAGAAAAATAGTAAAGAGAACAAAGATGTGAGTGAAAATAATAAAACAGAGAACATAGGATAGTACCAGGAGGGAGTTCCAGCGAATACTGAAATCGCCCACATTCCCATTTAATAGCCAATTGCTTAAAATACTCTCGCAAAGGTAGGAGTAAGATAAAAAAAACTGCATTAACGTAATTCAAGGAAAGGAACATACCAGTTGAAGACTGTAGGGGCTACATCCACAATCAGTTAAATATTATGTTGCTAGAATAAGACAAATAATACTCACACCCTAGACTAAAACATTCTGTAGGCAAACCACACCCTGCGTGGAATCCATTGTTATCTCCCTAAGGGAGTAGGAACTTAGTTGTATCCTTACACTTTTGTTTGGGGTAGACCTGAAGCACAAGGTCTGTCTATTAATCACACCTGTTGACAATAACCTCGAGAGAACAGAACTCTCTGCTCTAAATCTAGGTGGGACCTTTGTTTGAGGTAGAAACAGACAGTAACCTTGAAGGAATAGAAGTAAGTTCCAGCTCTGACCTTTGGTCTACGTGAAGTAGGCGCACATGTTTGGGCTCCACAAATCACTTACGGTTATACCCAAAGATTAGTGTATGTCTCATTATGGAAACTTCTTTCTTCACCAAATGATAATTTACACAGAGAAGTTAACTGGTAAGGTACAAAGAATGTAAGACTGTGGGTGCTCCTAGCACTAAATGGGACAGCTATACCACACTCCCTTCTCCTATGGCCTAGGTATTACTGCACAGGAGGAGGGGGAAAGGTTTTTAGGAGGCAGAGGTGGGAAAAGACTACAAGGAAACAGCGTCTTCCACACACAGCAGGGCAATTGCATAAAGGAACTCACAGTGCTTTTGACAGAATACACAAGTCCTGTGCAAGTTTAGTACAGACAATATCCTGGCGGGGAGAGGGGAGGGGACATGAAGTCCCATCCCTAGATAAGGGGCCCATTGGTACCTGGTGACTGCTAGGAGATGAACGTTGGGTTTCTTTAAGTGTTGACTCCTTCTGGGTCCACCCTTATCTAGTGGATGGCATTAGAGTATAATAAATTTGACTCAATGGCTTTTTTTTTTTTTTTTAAAAAAATGAGAACATAAGGTTGGGTAGGTAGAGAAGCGAGGGTGGACCTTGGAGGAGTTTGGGAAATGGAATATGATCAAAATACATTCAATAAAATTCTCAAAGAATTAATTTAAAAGGGGCAATAAGCATTTCATTTGAACAACACATAGGGATTTAGTGCAAAATTTTGGCAATTGAATAAGAAAAGACATAACAAAATCTAGTATTCAAGTGAACAGAAAACAACCTTTAAAGAGGAAATGTAAGAACCAAATGTTCAGCTATGTCAAATACTTTAAAAAAAATCGAAAGTTCTGCCAGTTGTACAACTTAGTATTATTTCTTGGTCATTGGTTTTTGCCAAGTACAAACTTACAGAGCCAAACCCTGCACACCTGCATTCAGTTAAGAAGATTATACTTTTCATAATATTTACCCCATAGCATACTTTGCCATATGCGATTCTAATTGTTATCCATTTAACTTTTTGCGGACATTTTTTTCTAACTATAATTTTTATTACAAACGAGATACTCATTTCTTTAGAGGCATCTCTATTGAAAAAGCACAAAGATGGTGTGTGTGTGGGGGGGCTTGCAGTTACACCACGGAGATCCCTCCGGTTGGCATTTAAAGCATGTAATTGCTTGCACTAGGTGAGCAGTTCAATGGCACAGAAGATAAAGTGTGAAACTCTCCCCACCCCCGCATCCATCTTGCTGAAGCTGCAACATTCTGCTTCTTCTGTGTCTTCCAGAAGTGTTTCAGCTGAAATTTATTTTCAAGCTTGAGATTTTGGAGAATCCATAGCACACCTGTGAGACATGTAGACAGAGGAAGACTGTACACGGAACCCTGGAGCGGTCACCAGTAGACCCTTAGGATGCCACACAATGGGCTTAAATGGTTTCAGACTGAAATGGGAGACTCTGTACATTTTTCCTCAAATATAGGAAATGTAATAATTTATGTAACCTCTGAAGCCATTCAGACTTTAATATATGTGTGAGGAAAAAAAATCTTAGAATCCAAGATCACTGTCCTGGAGTTTGCTATCATGCTATCTGCAAGTAATATAGAGAAATACAGGTATATATTTACGAATAAAAAATTTAGGGTGAATGCTAGGGAGGTGGCAAAGAGTGTTTTATGACCTGCTTTTGGTAGTCCTTTGAAACAAAGCCAAAGTTAGTTCTGAAATGACATCCGAAGAATGGTCTTAGCATGGAGGATACAGGAGAAAGACTAGAATAAATTATCCTGCATAATAATGGTTGATATCTAAGGTAATTCTACCAAATTTCCTAGATAGAAGATGGAATAGTAGTGTTAAATAAAGTGACCAGGGAACTATGGATTTGGAGTGAGTCCTGAGCCCCAGAATCAAGCCAAAATTAAGGCATCTCTCTGAGCACCTGAGAAATCAGGAGCGAGCTGATGGCCCATCCCCAGTCAGGGCTGGAGGTCCCTTCTACATTATCCTTTAAGGAGAAAATTACTTCAGAGATGGAAAAGATGGCTCAAATGGTCAGTAGCACTTGTTCTTACGGGGGTCTGGATTTCCCAGTGCCCATGTTGGGCGGCCCACAGCCCCCTGTAACTCTAGCTGCAGGGGATCAGGCACCTTCTTTGGGTCTCCTTGGGCTCCTTCCTACATAGACACCTGCATAACATTGCTTAAGAAATAGATACAAAGAGAATGACTTAGAATCCCGGTTTTTGCCCTTTCTATCAGAGTTCTGCAGCTGTTTTGCCTGCTTCTCTGCACACTGCCTGTACCACCTCATTTGTGAAGCCAACTTCTCTTGAGCTCTCCTGCTTCTCAGGAGGGCCTCCTTCTAGATTTGTTAAACTGTAAAGGTTGGAGGTTGAGCAGAGAGAGTGAACCGAGATTGCCCCACAAGCTGTACTCTGCCTTCAGCACCACAGAAGAAGCAAAGGCAACAATGGGAAAAACAAATCCTATGTTAATTTTACTTTGTTATATTTTTTCTTCCATCCACATTTAACATTAAGATTTTGTTAATCGTGTGTTTAACTTTAAGATTTCTTCCATGACCTTTCTCTGGAGAGCCAGTGGGCTATCAGTAGCCAGCCACTCACCGGACTTGCCCCTCAGGGCTGAAGAAGGCACTCCTGAAGCTGGTGCTGGCCCCTGGCTGGTCACAAGGAGAGAAATAGAGTTGTCAAGCATAAAATAGTTAAATGATAGCATAAAAATTCAGGTCAGCTGCTAATACATCAAGCTGTTTTTCCGAAATACTGAATCTTTAATTCAAATCTTAAGCGCTAATAAAAGTGGGCATGAATTGCCTACCTCACCCACATCTCTTCAGAATTCAATCACTACCAGCCATCCCTGGGGATGAAGAATGAAATAAAAAAGCACATTTCCCCGAGTTTAAGAGATCCAATAGACACGGAGGAGAACATCACTTACTTGTGTATGCATAGACTGCGGATAAGCAGGAGATGGGGGATCAAAAGCTCCAGGCTCGGATGAGGAAGAAAAGCTTTCTGTTTAGCTGGAGGTAAAAAAGCTGCAACCCTGCCAGAGGACTTTAAAGAGGGGCTTTGGAAGTACCGAGCAAGCACAAATGAAAACTCCACCCTGTGTGTACCTAAACAGACATCCTAAACAGCTTCACACTCGCGACCCCTTTTTTGTCGTCCTTCTAGAAAGCAGCCATTTTGGATTTCTTCATGTTCTTAGAACAGGTAAGTGAGGCCTCCTGGTTTTCTGTGGCGTCCTCGGGGCTGGTGTGTGAGAGCCCACATGTGAGCAGGAAGGAGAGGGAGCTGTTGAGCAGCTGAGGAACGTATACCAAACAGGCATGGGCTTCGTGGTCGTTGTTGTTTGCAAACATAACTCCTGATTTCTGGGAAGGACTTGCGTTTGTGTTATGGTCTGTTTCCAGAAACTTGAAAATGGCCCAGTTGTACTGGAACGTGATAAATAAGACTCTGCCAGGTTGAAGGTAAGGGAGACCCAGGTTTGAAAGGAGAGTTAATAAAAACAGCCACTGCAACGAAAACCCCAACCAACAAACAAATCCAAAACCAGGACCGGAGAGAGGTCTCAGGTGTCAGGAGATGATCGCTCCTCCAGAGATTCCAGGCTTAGTTCTCAGTGCCCACATGGTGGCCCACAACTGTCTGTAACTCAAGTTTAAGGGGATCTAAGCCTCTTCTTGCCTTCAAGAGCACCAGGCATGCAAGTGGTATACAAACATTCATACAGGCAAAACTCATACAAGTAAAAAAAAAAAGACAGTAAACAAAAACAAAACTGCTTTCTATGGCACATTCAACATCTTTAGTTTTTATAACTCTGACTAAATGCAAATTTGTTTCTAAGGTTGCAATTTATTAGTGCTTAAAAATGACCTTTATTAAAATGGCATTCAAATAAATCACTTAGTTTAAAAAATGATTTCCAAGCTCATGGGCTTGTTCGTGACGTGACCAGAGGCAGCATTTGGGGCACTGAAAAAGCCTGGTTCTGTGTTTGCCTCTTTATGTAGCGAATCCAAACATTGATGATTAATTAAGGTCAATTGCACTGAAATCGGTAGTGCATACTTAGAAGCTCCATATTCGATAATAATAGCAATGGAACATTTGTTATTTACATACATGCATAATAAATATATGTATTATAATATATATATTAAACATGCACACACACACACACATACACTGCTCATGTGTGTTTACCCATGCACATACTCATGCTGTGGTTTGAGTGTGGAGGTCATAGAACAACTTGTGGGAGTGAGTTTTTAATTTGTAACATACGGATCCTGGGCACTGAACCCATTCCGGTCTTCTGGATCCGTGGTGGTGCCTTTAGTCACAGAGCCATTTTCCTGTCCCCTATTATTATTTTTAACAACATGTAAGGACTCTGTGCACCCATTTTGCTTTCAGATGCTGTTCAATTCCTTTTCCTTGCATGGCCTTATACCTCCAGTCACATTTGATTTTTAGGTAGGGGAAACTGATGCTCCAGAGAGGTCAGACAGCTCACCCCATGTCATCTGCTTTGAGGGTGCAAAAGTCCACAGAATGTTTGTTTTCACTGTGTCTGTCCATGAAGCTGGCTCAAACTCAGAGAGATGGGGAGTGGTAGCCCCAGAGATGGAGGAAGAATAGTTTTCCACGGCCAGATTCAGCACAAGTAGACTCTGGGGCACACTCAGGCTCAGGAGGAGTTACCTCACTGGGTGGCTGCTGAGGATTGTGGGACAGGAATAGGGCAGTCAGAAGTTCACTATGTGGGCCACCTGCTGAGGGGCAGACTTAGGCATTCCCTCTGTGTTTTGAACCCTACACATTCCTTCTCTGTCCCCTCTGATGTCCCCTTGTCTTTGCCACTTGGCGGACAGGCTGACATCTGAATGTTCATTGTGTTTTGGGATACTGCCTCCTTTCCTTTCTCCCTCCCCCTTCCCCTCCCTCTCTCCCTTTACATTTGTTTTGGGTTGTCTTACCACCCAAGATCAGACTTCATTCCTTCACTCCTGACCACTCTAATACTGCCTAACGATTTCTCGTTTTTAGACATTTTTCTACTTGAATTCAGCCTGAACCCATAACACCATCTAATTAATTTTCTCGAGACACTTTGATCATGTAACCGCTCTGACCTCAAAATGTTAGGAACCCATCCGGCCTGCTGGACAAAGCCAAGTCTTTCATTACTGCAAGGTGGTGATGGTCCTGGACATAGTCTGCTTAGAAATGCTTCAACATTCCCAATTCCAAATTTTTGTTCACACTCTTTCTTTTCTTCTCTGCTAAGCCAAAATCTCAAAGTTGAAGTGAACTTTTACCATCAAGATGTCACACTTAGACACACAACAATCCAGCGGGGAGAATTCCCTTCTCCTTCCTCTCCAACTCCGGCCATAGCATCACGACGAGCCGGAGGCGGAGGATGCCAGTGATGGCACAGCACTGAGGGGAGAATTAAAACCAACATGATGGCCACGTACGTGGCAGTAAGGGCAAGTGCTTCTGTGGGATTAACGATAAGGAGCCTGGCAAAATTCCAGAGCCAATTTGAGGGTACGAAAAATAAAAGTCATCACAGAAAGAGGCAGGGAAGATAGGGATTGTTGTCGTTGCAATGAACTGTTTCAGCCAATGCCGAAACAGCTGCTGGTGTCCTCTACAGTTGTGGGAAGATCCCTATCTCTGAGGTTGTAGTGTGGTCCTTCCCTCAATCCCAGGGAGAGGATTACTTGGGAGTCTGAAACAGTCCAACATTCCTTTCAAACACGGGAGTCTTGACATGGTGCGCACACCCTCTTATAATAGGTTCATAACCTTTCTACTTGGGCCATTTTCCCACCGATTTCGAGAGACCTGGCCACTGTTGTCCACACCACCGCTCACAGAACTTTCAGTGGGGACTCTCTCTTTTTGATCAAGTCCCACAGTTCCCCCTTATCATCAGTAACATTTTACAACGTGCACACATCACATGCCATGTTAGCCGCAGTCTGTCTCCATGAGTCCTGGATTCTTGCTTTATAATTTGGAAGTTTCTGAACCATATATAATATCAAGGACATGGCATTTGTAACTAAACAATATACGGGAAGAAACTCATGGTAATGGCATTTGGCTGGAGTTGAAAGCTTAGCTTTTAAATGTTCCTGAAGATCTGAAAGAAACGCTCATTTTGTTTCCTCCAAGGGTCCTTCACAGTTAACTGCGTACTGCCCAATTAGGCATCTTAGAAGAATTAAGGGTTGAGAAAACCCAGCCTCTATTGGAATCTTTGATTCTGCAGACCATACTTCCCCCAAAACCAGTTTTTACACAAAGTAAACTCCCTGTGGGATAGAGTTGATTGTCATAACTTTTGAGTTTGCCTTGCAAAACCACAGACCCATTACAGCAAAACGCTGCAGTTTAAGATGTTTAAAGTCTAGTGTTGAGGCAGATTTTGTTCATCACTTGATCAGGAGAGGAAAAAAATACCCAACAAACCTGTTTTTTTTTTCTTTTTCTTCATGTCTTCAATGAAATATGCTTCCAATATTTATTTTCTAAGTTAGTAGCATGTTAAGCACGATGTTTTTCTTTTTTTGAAGGTGGGGGAATCAGAAATTGCGAAAGTATTTTGATCTGAAAGATGGAACAAAAGTACGATGATCATTTGCTGCTGGTGAGTGGGGTCTACAAGGGGAGCTTTGTTTAGACTCACAGCCCCTGTGGTCAGAGCATGGCAGGCTATCCTGCCAGCCACCGAGACAGATTTGCCGCGGCTGCAGGTGTCGCGCTCGTGTGGGAAGGTGTAAGTCGTTTGTCATGCATCTGGGTTTGCAGGAATTTATAAACACAGTTCCCCTTAATTTGTGGAAGACATTATACAGATAGTGCCTTTCTCAGGCCCATGGCGGGACTTAGGCTCATTCCCCTCGTGGAGGAGGGGGAGTGCATTCTCCGTTTAGTGAGAGGAGCGAAGGAAGTTACTGGTTGGATGGCGGCGGAGTCTGTTACTGAATTCCATTGCTCTGCACCATTGTTTCCCATCTCGGTGCTGCTCTCATTGCTGGGCCCCGTTGCATTGTGGGCCTGTTGCTCGTGACGAGGAGAGCTGTTCTGTGCATCCTAGGCTGTAAGTGGCAGCCCCCCCGCCACCTCCACGAGAAGTCAGCAGCACTTCCTTCTTTGTCTTTTCAACCTGTTGTCGTATTAGAAAACACCCCTGGACATTTTAAAATGCTCGCTATAGTGGGGACGGGATGAGGCAGGTGAGGAAAGAAACCACTATGTGCTAGTTAATTTTTGCTTGCTTGACATACACAAGAGTTACCTGGGTAGAGGGAACCTCAGTTAAGAAATTGCCTCAATCAGGTTGGCCTCCAACAAATGTCTGTGGGGCATTCTCTTGGTTGTTAATTGGTATAGAAGGGTTCAATCCGTTGCTGGCAGTGCCATCCGTAGGCAGGTGGGCCTGAGCTGTGTGAGAATGGGGGAGAGTGGGCAAGGCAGAGGCAGCAAGTCAGTAAACATCATTCCTCCACTGCCTTAGCTTCATCTCTGCTCCTGGTTCCTGCTTTGAGATCCAGCCATGAATGCCCTCAGTGATAGACTGTGATGTGGAGCCGTGGGTCAGATAAACCCTCCCCACACCCTACCTGGTAGGTGTTTTATTACAGCAACGGAGACAGGAACTGGAACATACACATCCTATGAGGTTAGGTAGAGCAGCATTTCTGAGGGACAGAACGCCAGCCCTTATTCCCATGCATGCAGCTGCGGTGACTTGCTGAATAGGAAACACTGAGATTTTCAGAATACCCTGGCAATTATGATTCCATATGGGGCCACGCTAAAGGAACTTTTTATTAGACTTCAGAGGGTTCAGAATAGTTGCGGATCCTAAAACTCTCTGCTTACCGTCAGGAAGTGCCCGCTTGAGTTTCAGTTGTAAAGGCCCGTGTTAGCTCTCTTTCTCACTGCTGAGACCACAGCCTGACAGAACCGACTTCAAGCACGGTTTAGGTTTGCACAGTATCCTATGTAGGGAAAGACATTGCTGCTGGCATGTACACCCATGTGACGTGGAAGCTGGGGTGGGAAGAAGAGGGAAATGGTGAAATGTGGACTGGTTATAGCCCAGAATGTCTGTACCCCAGAGATCTACTTCCTGGAGTTAGGCCCCACTCCTTAAAGTTTCCAAAATTCCCCCAAACACTACTGCCAGTAGACCATGTGCCTATTAAATACAAGCAGTGATGGACCATCTTTCACAACTAAAGCAATACTAAGTATTAAACACACACACACATACACACGATATATATATATATGTATATACACACACATATATATTCTCTCTCTTTCTTTGTGTGTGTAAAATACTTTCTCTATGACAGACATCACTAACCAATCACTGTGCTTCCTGTCACTGAGTTAACCATGAAGTCTCAGGATCTTTTAGGCACCCAACTCTGGCCATGGCTTCAGCAGTGTGTTAGAATTAGGGCTCCAGTGAAAACCTCGGTGTTGCCCTTTCTTTTAAAGCGCTGCCATTTCATGAAAGGACAAGTTATTTAAAGGACAATGGTAGCTAGAGATGAAGTGTTATCTGAAGTATAGCCTGGAGAAGAAAGCACCAAAGTCAAGAGTGGTCTACGTCACTGTAAGCCAAATAATGGACCTGGCGAAACTCCACGTTCTTAATAAATTATTTATCTTGTTGGTTTTATAAGTAAGACCTTAGGGGGTCCAGGACAGTTGCAGGTGTGAAAAGTCTTATTATTTTCACGGGGTCCATACCTCACCCTCAGAGGTGAGTACCTGTCTGGCCTGCTTCTCTCTTTACGGTGACCATATCCCTGGCAGAAATGATTTCAAGGGCAGAAATGAAGTCACGGATGAAGGCTGTGCCTACGCAATAGTGTGAAGATTTTTTTCTCTCGAGGTCAGATGGGCAGTCAGCTAAAATGATAGAGATTTTGTGGGTGGTGAGCCGTGACCGGAGCTCCAGACAGGAGGAGCAGGTAGCACGTGCAGTCAGACCGTGGAAGGTAAGGACGGACTTTGCCGCTCTCTGTGGTGAGAAGAGAAACACTAGGAGTGAGCAGGACCTGAACTACCGAGTCCTGAAAAAGGTCAGAGAACTCACTCTTTCTTACTTGCTGAGAAAACATCCCTTCTAGGGTGGATGTTCACCGCCACGAGTACTGTGGAGGTCAAGATCTCTTTGAAGCCCTTGGGACCACACAACTTGCGATGTGTTACCAAAAGATAGAACTCAAAACTAGCATGGTCAGCTTCATTTCAGGAGCCTAAGCAACCACATAAGGCATTCTGGGGGTGGGGCCAGCGATCCGCTGTGGACCCTAACCTAGGCTCCTCCCATACCCTCAGTAGATTCTGATGCATACCGAGGTTGGAAACCACTGATCTAAGCTGCGTGTGCTGGATTTCTGGCACACCTTCCGGTTGTTAAAGCGCAGTGACTGGACATGGGAGGTGTCTCAGTTTTTGCACTTGCTGTTGGTTTGTAGATACGACCCATGACCAAAAGATGATCCCAAGAAGGCAATATCTGGAAGGCAAGAATCTCCGTCTCTCTCTAACCCAGGTGCTCTGCTCTTGTGGGGCAAGCTGTTCCCAGGACCAGGGTGGAGGCTCTGGACAAATGCAAGAGCACCTGCCTTAGAGGGTTCTGGAAGAGTGGTGATGCTGTGTGATTGGGGGAAGTCGAGCTGAGCACAGACTGGAGACAGCGTAGGTTTTCTTGGACACTGACTGGAAGGTTCTCTGTCATCCAATCCCTGAGACTCTGACCTCCCAGGGATGTGGTGGTTTCAACAACCAGTTTATAGCTTCCCAGCTCTCATCCAGCCTTAGGCTGTGTCCATGGAATCTGTGTGTATTGGGGTGGGGGGTGCAGGTCCTCAAGGACTCTTGGCTTGACTGCTGCTGTCTCTTCTTCCCTGGGTAGCCCTGGCTATCCTGGAGGAACTCACTCTGAAGACCAGGCTGGCCTACTCAGAGATCTGCCTGTTTCTGCCTCCAGGGTGCTGGGGTTAAAGGCATGGACCATTTTCCATGAAGTCTTCTTGTTCCCAGATGACTTTGCCTGCCCTTATTCAGTGGCCTGGGTTTAGACATCAGATTATTTCTAAACACCTGTCCCAGAAGGAAGCCTGATGGGTACTGGGGCTGTTATTGTAGAAGGTGGAGCCTGGTCTCTGAAGGTGGCCCCCCAGAAGCCAGATTTTCAAAGGACTCCTGAGAAGGACTTTTCTGGATGCTAGGCCATGCTCACAGGTACACGCTGAATTAATTATTCAGAGGTTGCTGCAAATGAGGGCTTTGAAATACAGGATACAGTGGTGTTAGGAGCCAAGGTGAGCACGGGAATACTGGGGGCCTTGAGAGCAGAAAAGGGAGGAGGGGGGCCCTAGGTGATGAGAGAAGGCCCTGGCTTGCAGCTCTATTGGCCATCACCTCCTCAGCCTTTGCTAACCACGGTGCGGTTGGGAGGGAGAGGAGGTGGCCGTGACTCCACTGTGGTTTCTGAGTCAGGCAGCGCCCATTGCCGCCAGGGAACCAGACTCCGTGAAATGTTAATTATCTGTTAGAAAAAACAGTTTATTTTATACAATTTTGAAAACAAAAATCCAATTCCTGAGCAGGCCCTGTTATTTGACTCACTCAATGTACATTTATTTATGCCCCATAAAGGTACACAGAAAGCCATACAGTGGTCTCTTTAAAAAGGCGATAACATGTTCTTTACTTTAAACCGTAACACCTACGCACACGGTGATTGAGTTATAGTCAGAAAGGTACCATAAATGACATTTCCTCCCACTAACTCCGCATTGCCTGTGCAGTTCTGGGGAGTAACATTATTCTTCAACAGAAAAATGTTCTATCCCGTCCTGGCAGCAGCACATGGCTCTGATATTCCCGTCAGTTGTTTTATCAGCTTGGCTTCCCTTGTTTCTTCAGGGGTAACTTGTTCTCCGACTCTCAGCGGCATTTTATGGAGTGTGGAGTCACAGCAATTTCCTTGTCCTGGTCCCATTAACTTCCTGGTGCTATTGTTTGAAGTCTCCAGACCCTGATGTGTAATCCAACTGTTTCCCCACTATGTGGGAAGCGGAAAGCTGCCGGCTTATGTCTTGAACAACCCAGGCTGCAGCTTTCCTTTCTCTTAATCTCCTTTCCCATGAAGATGCTGGTGAGAGCTTGTCGAGAATTTCTGGGATGCAGCTCACTCAGGTTGTGCATGGGGAGCCAGCTCACTCCGGTTGTGCACGGGGAGCTCCTCCGCTGTGTCGGTCACCGGGTTGGACTCTGCTGCTTGTTAACAGAGCCGAGCCCACAACTCTGAAAAGAAGGCCTCGGTGTATTTGTATCTGCTTCTGGGTGGGTTTCTCCAACTTCTTGCACTGGATTATTCCTTTCTGTTTTTTTTTTTTTTTTTTCAAGTTCTTGATCCTACTCCTTTTTCTTTTTTAACCAGTTTTTCTTTCTTCTTAAAATTACTTTATGGCCACGAACTCACAAGTAAAACCACACATAGCTAGGTTAACATAGCCAGTGCAGGTAAAAAGAGACATGACTTGGGCAAGGAGATTTAGGTAACTGTTTTTCTAGTTTCAACCCTGCCACTGTCTTTCTTCCTCCCCCTCCTCTTCCTCGTCCTTCGCCTCCCCTTTGGTGGGTGAGTCCATGGCATGTGATTGGCAGTGGGAGTGTAAAGCGCTAAAACTCCATGGCTTCGGGATGCAGGCTCCAGCTTGACCGTCACCATTTCCTGAGACAAGCTGATTCTCAGCTCATTCTGGAAGAGCTCACCTGGCCCATGTCCCTTCAGTTTCTCTCCATCTCTGAGTTCCTCTGTGTAGTTCCTGACCTTTCTACTTTGACCAAACCCAGAGTGAGTGTGGCCTTTGTTTTCACAGACAATTGCTCCTGCCCACAGCACCACTTGGCACGCAACCCTTCTCCACGCTCGCTTCTCATTCCACAAAACAAAAGGGATAGAGCAACGAAGAGGCAGCGGGTTGTACCAAACCCGTGTTCCCATGAACAAGATGCCCTGCCTTTGACCCTTCAACCTACTGCCTTCTTCATTTTCCCTACCAAACATTTTCACTTTGGAGATATTGCCTGAGGGACTGGTGTCTTACATGTCTTGGTAACCCACTCTCCCTTTTCAAACACGCCAAGTCTAATCCTCCTCCAGACTCCTCTGTACATGTGCAGAGCTGAGACTCCGGCTTCTTCTGAGGCAGGAAGCCACGTGGGGGTGGAAAAAGCAGAGAAGGACTGGAGGCGGGGACACCTGTTGGTGGCAATCACAAGTCTGAGGGATCAGGAGGTGGTGAAAATGGGTGCTGGTGTGTGTTAGGCGTCAGGACTTGAGAACGTGGGGAGATGCCACATTGGCCTAATCTGTAGGTGGTTGCTACTTCACCGACAGTGTTTGGTGTTTGGAGAATGTTTAAACAAACATCTGATTTCAGAGAAAAGAACAACAGAATGAGAATTACGTGATGTGGGGTTAATAATGTGTGACGGGTTTTAGACATGATGATATGGGACGCTAGGATGGTAGGCATCTTAGTTTGCTATTGGAGAAATCACAAGATAACATGACCAAGGCAACTTGTAAGAGAGAGTATTTAATCCTGGGTTGGATTTCATGGCAGCAGCAGGCAGCAGGTGGGCATGATGCTTGAGCAAGCTGAGACCCACAAGTACAAGGCAGAGGGAGGATTAACTTTTGAAATCTCAAAGCCCACCCTCAGTGACAAACATTCTTCAGCAAGGCCATAACTCCTAAACAGACTACCAACTGGGAACCAAACATTCAAATATATGATCCAACGGAGGCCCTTTTCACTAAAACCACAGCAGTTGGCTTTGTTGTCTTTGGACCTGGGGTGAGGCAGCATCTAAAGGTAGGGGGCAGCGGGCAGAGTTCTTACCTCAAGTCAGAGGACTGAAACAGAGAGAGAAGAGGGCTGGCTGGAGTCTCATTAAGCCCTCAGATAATCTGGACACTTCCTTCGAGGCCCTGCCACTTAAGAGGCTCATTGCTCTTGATAGCGCCATCAGGACCCAGGTTCCTCTGTGCTGGCGTGTAGATAGCATTTTATATCCAAACCACAGCAGAGATTATCTATTATCTTATCTAATACAGGATGACAACAGGGTAGAGTGGTCAAAGCCCTGTTTTAGAAGCTGGTTTATAGATACAGTAAAGATTAGCAGATCCACCCCTGCCTTCAGGAAGCACTAGTGGGCTCTCTAACGGTGGAGGCAGGACACACAAGGAATTGCCTTCTGGCTCCCAAGTGTTATCACAAATGCTACGCAGGGTGTCCTTATCTCCGGTGTGGAGTGAGTGGCTTCAGGGTTTGCTGGCTTCTCTCTACCACTGAGGGATTTGGAACCAGCAGCCACGTCTGCCATGGCTCAGCCATGGGTGAGTTCTGTGGTCTAGAACAATTCGTGCATCTCCCTCTGTGTATTTTATCACCAGCAGTGAGACATGGTCGCACCATAATCCCTTCACTTGCTTCCTAGGTTCATGGTGAGCATTAAATATGTTAAGACATGCCACACCAGGCAGTGACTGACCTGGGAGAAACTATCAATTGCAATCACACTTCTTTCATTCTTATTTGGAAATAAGTTCTGTTTTCATCTCTCTCTCTCTCTGTATATTACATTGCTATAT
>NW_026067909.1:31740961-31824949 GCF_014885135.2 Alexandromys fortis | reverse complement strand
CTGTGCTCGCAGCTCGGGAGAAAGGAGACGGCCATAGCGCAGGGTCCTGGTGGACATTCAAGAAGGAAGCAAGCCGGCAGAGCCTGTGTCGGAAGAGTTATGGTACTCTTGCTGGAAGGTGTGACTGCTTGTTCACACAAGTGCAAACGCTGGCAGGGTACCAGGACTGCTGTCCAACAACAAGCTGGTGCTGTCTGGTCCCCCAAAGAGTGCTGTTTAGCTGAGGGACTCTAAAGTTCAGTGTGGGGAAGGAAGGGTGCCAGGGAAGGGGTCAGACCACACAGAGCTTCTGGTTTTGTCAACCATCAGTGTAGAACCCAGCCCTGAATCCTAACATCAGGCGTCTACTTCTGTGCTTCAGAGTGGATGAGGTCCTGGGCAGTCGTTGTTGTTTGTATTATACTATTTGACTCTTTGCTGTTTACTCTTTTGGGGGGGGCCGCCACCCAGCTCCCAAGTAAATCACACATAGAGGCTTATTCTTTTCTTATGAATACCCAGCCTTAGCTTGGCTTGTTCTTAACTTATCTCAACCACCTTTTGCCTCTAGGCTTTTCCTTCTCCTCTGTGTGTCTTACTTTCACTCTTACTCCATGGCTGGCTGAGTGGCTGGCTGGCCCCTGACATCCTCCTCTCCTTGTTCTATCTTGCTCCTTCCTCCTTTTCTCATTTTTCCTCCTCTTTATCCTCTCTCCTGCCAGCCCCGCCTCTCCATTCTCCTGCCTCGCTATTGACTATTCAGTGCTTTATCATCAGGTGTTTTAGACAGGCAAAGATTGCAGCTTTGCATAGCATAAACAAAAGCAACACATCTTTACATCATTAAACGAATGTTCCAGAGCATAAACAAATGTAACACACCTTGAAATAATATTCGACAACAGCAGTTGGTGTGCGTAGTGGAAAGGGCACACCAGAAAATCTGGGTTTGCTATTAATTTGATGTATAATCTTTTTTTTAATGTGTATGATATTTTGCTTGCATGTATTTCTATGTGCTATAGATGGTTGTGAACTGCAATGTGGGTGCTGGGAACTGAACTCAGGTCATCTGGAAGAGCAGCCGGTGCTCTTAACTGCTGAGTCACCTTTCCAACTCTTTGATGCATAATCTTAAGGAAATTCTTAAGATTGGCTTCAGCTTTCCCATGTTTTAACGTTGGATAATAATAACCTCACAATAATACTATAATTTTGTTCTGAAAAAATGCATGCGTAGTTTAGAAAATCTACAGCAGGTAAAAATTTCCTTCTCTTTCGAATGTAGGCGATGAAACTAGATCGCTGTTTATCACCCACACAAAAATCGGTAAAGTAGATCAAAGATCTTAACTTAAGACCTGAAACTCAAAACTGTTAGAGAAAAATGCTGGGAAAACACATCGAGACAGAGGCTGGGCCAAGGACTTCCTGAAAGGACTCCGGGAACCTTGGGATGATGGCAAGGAGTGATAAATGAGACCGCAGGAAGGAAGAACACTGTTCGCAGCAGTAAGACAGCCCACAGAATAGGAGAAAATAGTTGTATATCTGGCAAGTGATTGGTATGTACAATCTCAGAAAAGTCCCCAAAGATTAAAGCTACCATGGCCCAAATCGTTCAGTTAATAAACAGACAAGTGTGTTTAACACTCAAAAGAAGAAACACAAATGGCTGATAAATATTTGGAAAAAAAAAAAAAAAGGAAATGTTCCACTCATTCATTCACCAGGGAAATTTGAATTTAAACTGCGTTGAGATCCCATCCCACCGTTGTCAGAATGGCTGCCGTCAAGACATCAGCAAGGTGTTATGGTCACACCTGTAACTGCAGCACCTGAAAGGCAAGAGAATGGCTGTAAGTTTGAGGCCAGCCTGGAGACAGAGAGTGACAAATTAGCAGGGGTTATAAGGCACACCACTCTCAAACCAACCAACCAAATAACTCGTGCTCCCCCCAGCTCCTCCCAAAACAAAAGGCAGCAAATGTCAATGAGAATGTGGGACTGTAGAACGGTGTTTCCTCAAAAACCTAAGAACTGAACAGCCTCATGTTCCAACTCTACGGACCCTAGGAAGATACCCAGAGGACTCTAAGTCAGCAGACCACAGAGAGATGCTTAACTTGCTGAAGTATTAGTCACAACAGCTCAGTCATGGGGCCGATCTAGATGGCCGTCAACAGAGGGATAGATTAGACCATGTGACTCATGTACTCAATGGAGTTTTGCTCACCTGGAAAAAAGGACGCGATGATGTCCCTGCAGGAAAGTTGGAAGAAACGGAGATGACCATGTTAGCTGAGGTAAGCCAGACCCAGAAAGACATAGACTGTGTGTTTTCACACATGTGCTGAATCTAGAATTAAAAAAAAAAATGACATGAACATGGAAGGGTACCTTGAGTAGGGGAGGAGGTCTCATGGGAAGAAGAAAGTGGAAGACAAGATACAGTAGTTTTCCTTCCCACACAGAATCTAGGGGTGCATGTGACATGAAAACAGAAAGGAAGACAATTTGGGATGAGGAATGGGCCCAATGAGAGGGGTAGAGAGATTAAGAAGGGAGACAGGCATGAGCACATATAAGGTAACACTACAGGTATCTGATGCATATAACAATTTCATATATGTATGGAAGTGTAATGAAAGCTATCGTCTTGTATAGCAACTAACATTCAGTTAAAAACGATTTCCTCTCCTTAAGCCATGTGGCTTTCTACTGACCCCTGTGTTACTGTGACTCCTACCGCAGCCCTTTGCTGCCTTGCTCTGTGCAGTCCCTGTCAGAGCGTCCGTGCCCAGAGAGCAGGTGCTACCTTCTCCTCCTCTTGCACACCTTTGCCCTGGACTTTGCCGCTTTGCCTCCCCTTGCAGGCTGGGATGCCTGTGTTGGTGGAGTTTCTGCTAACTGACAAGCAGCTGAGAAAGTCAGAATTAATCGTAGACTATGCTTGATCCTTCTAGAGTCATTATTAACAGGGGAAACCATAGTCTGTGGCTGTTTGCCGAGATCTAATAGATGACAGAAAGCAGAATGCAGTAATAAACCGTCAATAGCTTGCTGATTGTGTGTCCATATGCTCTGCTGCAATAAACACCAGCAACATGAGAGTATAGTTCAGTTTTCACAGCCACGGAGGACTCACCTTGAGGCCAGTGTCACGGGGTAGATGCCCTCCTTGACTGCCTCTATCTGGCGTGGATTGGCCTGTCTTCTGCATCAGCTTCCTTCCGTCTTCCAAGGCTGTAGCTGGCTTTGTGAACGGGTGACTAACGGGGATACACACAGCCCTGTGTTTTCAGTGTGGTTGTTACAAGCTATGGCGTGCCCAAATATCTTAATGGGTAAAGTGGTCAGAATCCCTGGAGTTCTTTATTTCAAATGAGGAAATTGTAGCCCAACAACTGAAGTATGAATTGAACATTTTATCAAATAATCAAATAAACAACCCCTCTTAAAAATAATCAACTCCCTATATGTTTTTAGTTTATACTAAACCTCTAAGGTCATTTTCTCCCCTGTTGCTGGGCTTTGAGAAGGTATGACTTCCACAAAGCAGGGGTTCTTCCTGACTTCCCCATGGTTGAATTCCTAAGAGCTAATAGAATGCCAGGCATTCTGCAGGGCTCTCCCGGCAGGGTTTGCTGAATGCATGGGAGCCGGAGCGACAGAAACACAGAGGTCTGAGGCCATAAAAGCAGCACACAGTTTCTCCCTTCTGGGTTGTGTGTTCTCTCCGTGGTGTTGACGTTTGGGTTGTGAGCTGCACTTTGACATCTGTGCTGTCTCTACAGTCTGTCTTCTCTAATATTTCAACCTACTTTACTGTGGCCGAGATGTATAAAGTCCTACACCAGAAACTATAAATATGAACCAATCGAAAATAAGAGCGATCACAGTCTTTGATTACTTCCTCATTCCTCCTCACCAAGCTACTCGGCTACCTACTTACATGTTTGTTCTTCCAATAATGGGGAAAGGGTCACTACCAAATCTCTTGTATTAGAAATTAGTCCTGTGTTAAGTCAGACATAGTTGCTCATGCCTTTAATCCCAGCATTCAGGAGGCAGAGGCAGGCAGATCTCTGAGTTTGAGGCCATTCTGGTCTAAAGAGTGAGTTTCAGGATAGCCAGGGATACACAGAGAAACTTGGTCTTGAAAACCAAAAAACAAAGCAAAACAAAAATCAGTCCCATGTTGATGGTGTGTAATTTTTCTCATGTGCATAATCTAAATTTAAATAAATAATGTGTGTAAGTATGCACACGTAGGACATGAAAGCAGAAAGGGAGTCTATTTGAGGGGAGGAAGGGGACCAGAGAAGGCAGGATGGGAGAGCAAGGGTGAGTATCGAGGGTATGAAAATTTGCAAGGCGCAATTATTCGTGTGCTTGAGAACATCACAGCACAACACATTATTTTACAGGCTAATTTGAAAAATTAATTAAAATAATCACTTAAAAGTGAATAGATATGGTAAGGTTAAACCTCTAATTCTAGCATTCTAGGGGTGAGGGCAACAATATACATACATTCATACATAATACATTCATACACACATACATTCATACATACATATAATAATTTAACTTAAAATAGTCTTATTTTGAATTTTATCTTCTAATGAGCCTCCTGGTTTGGACCCCAAAGCCCAAGCTGTAAAAGAGAAAAGAAAGTGTGAAGATCAAACTGATCAAAAAGCCTAATAATATGGGTCATTAATTCCCGAAAGTTGAAGGTTCCCTGGGGTGTTTTAAAGTCTGGAAAGAGCAAATCTAATAAATACCACCTCATAACTGCCGGAGAAAAGTAGCTCATATCATAGGATAAAGGAAGATTTAATCCCAAGGTCTTCTGAGAATAAAAAGTTTGAAAGGATAATATAAAAATACAACTTTTAAGTGATCTCATCACAGTAGCTAATATAAATAGTGAGACAGGGTCCCATAAAACAGAATCTTCTAGCCTTCAAGTTTTGGGTTACCTTTATACGTTAATACGCTTCAAAGCTTAAAACATTGGGCTTAACCAATATCAGACACTTCTTAATGAACATAAACCATTCAGGAAGAAAACATGAATCCCTGTAGATTCCAGTTTGGAGTGAGAAGGGACATTAAAGCCATTTTGTCCAAATCCTATCTTCTGGAAAGGAAATTGAGATCAAGAGAGCCCCGCGGCCGGTGGCTCTGCACGAGAAGCGTGCAAAGCGTCTGGTGCTGCATCTGTCACACTGCACAGCCGCGCGTGCACTGTGTGCTGAGAAACGATCTTCCTAGAGCAATGCCACTGTGCCCGATTTTGAATAGTTCAGTTTGATGCAGTGAATTGGGACCCTCAAGACCATGGCTACCCCCAGAGAGCTGGCATCCCCCGGAACACTACTGTGTGAGCACAGCACAATGGAATATTTTGCAAAGGGGCCAGATTCAAATTATTTGCCAAACTGAGTCCTGAATGGGATGTCTCTATCATGTCCCTCCCCTTGGGGTGAGGGGTCAAGAGGACGAAAGAGCATCTTTCTGTATCTATCACGGCTTCCAGTGTAGTGTTTTATGGAATTCCAGAGGGGTGAACGAGTGGACGTCCGTGTCTGTATTTGTCTCTCGTGCCTTTTCTTGGGCTCTTTCCCTTTCATTCAGTTGTTTTGTCCTATTCCAATGTATTAGTTTGTTTTCTCTTACCATATTTATTTTTTTTAAAAAGAATTTGAAATACAAATGAAACAATGGATTATTTGTTCAAAGAATGATATGTGTCCTCATTATTTGTTGTTGGTATCGGTAATTTGAAAGTTGACGTCCGTGGGAAACTGAGCTTCACCAGAAAAATTTTGAGTATTTCACTCTTGACTATTCTTTCTTTTCTTTTTTTGTCTTCAAATATTTATTAGTATTACAGCATTTTCATATATGCATGTTTTAGTTATATTCTCCCATTTACTCTCTTTCCTATATCTCTGCAAAACATTTTTTTTTTAATTTTTAGTGTTGTGAGGCAAGGGCTTACTCTGTTGCCCAGGCTGGCTTGGAACTCACTCTGCAGCCAGGGTGGCTTCAAACACTTGGTCTTCTTGCCTCTGCCTCCTGAGGAAATGGTATTATAGGCTAGAGCCCCTACACCTGGCACCTGAAGTGCTCATACAGAGTATCTCTTCTCGCTTTTCTGATGTGGGGGATCATATTATAGAAGAGGAAACTGAGGGCTGGCAACACTCCTCTAGCATGCATTTGCTGAGCTGTAATTCCAAACGTGGTCTAGGTTGTCCTGGGATGACCCATTCTGTGTTTGTGTGACAGGTCAGAGCACCCAGTAGGCTGGTGAAGTACAAATCTAATTCTATTATGAGCACACTTCCCAGATGTGACCAACATCTAAACTGGTAGACTTTGAATATAACAGAGGATTCTGTGTGGATGGCAGGCCTCATCTGTGCCATTCCTGGCCTCAAAAGAAATGACCATGGTTTCCCGAGCAAGAAAGGACGCATGAAACTGCATCCAGAGACCTGTCAGGCTCCCCAGTTTGCTGACCAGCAGGATTCAGATTCTAGAGGACAACTCTAAGTCCTCCTAACCTGCCACCCTGTCGGCTTGCTCTGCAGATTTGAGAGCTGCCACCCTGCAGCTGAAGCCCTGACATTCCTTGATTGTCTCCTGCTGATCCAGGTTTCATTTGGAGAACCTTAGGTAGCCCATCCCCGCCTTGTGCCTTTGAGTTTCCTGGTACCTCTGCAGTTGCACTTTGGAGGAAACTGGTGCGGGAGAATTGTCTGTATTCTGTTGATCATGTTTTAAATAAACACTGATTGGCCAGGCAGGAAATGTAGGCGGGTCAACCAGACAGGAAATAGAGGTGAGACGATGAGAACAGGAGAATTCTAGGAAAAAGGAAGCTCATTCCTCGCAATCCTGCCTCAATCACCTAAGAAGCAGGATGTGGTCTACCCTGCTAAAAAAGGTACTGAGCCATGAGGCTAACCTAAATAAGAATAATGGGTTAATATAAGCTACAAGAGCTAATAAGAAGCCCGAGCTAATGGGCCAATCAGTTTATAATCTTCTGGAGACCTCTGTGTGATTTCATTGGGGCTAAAAGGCTGCAGGAACTGGGAAGGACAAAAACCCCAACAAGCAGCACATCATGCTACAGGAAACAGGGAGTGTAAGCCCTTGAAGGCAGCAATGAATGTAAAGTCCCTCTGAGGAGATATTCTCAGAGAGCCTGCGATTAAGGAAGGATCTAGGTGGGGAGTGGTGGACACATCACACATGCTCGAGCTGACCCCTTGTTGGATCCAGGACTGGGGAGCAGCCGTGCCACTAAGAAGCACTTTCCAGGGGAGGTTCTGATTGCTCCTATCAGTGAGATTGAAGATGGACACAAAAGTAGTCTTTTGTAGAATGCCTTTTAAGAAAGGAAGAAAAATTCCTCAGCTCCAACTGGAGGTATCAACACTTTCTTCAGTAGGATGAAATTTTGATTCTGAATTAAATGCTTTAACGAGGACCTGATAATAAGTGTGAACTGAAACTAATTGGTGTTTCGGATCCCCGAGCCAGTCGAGAAGCTGGTTGTGGTGAGGTCTGGGTAAGCTAACAGTCATTTCAAATGCCTCATTAATTGTCCTGCCCCTAAGTGAGAGTAAGACAGTGGACCGTCTGTCAAGGTGCCACACTTGGGCAAGTGATCCATCTGACAATCTGGACAGAGGTGGGGTTTTTGGAGCAGTAGCAAAAGCCGCTTTCTTCCAGAGGAGGCTGATGGAGGTGGCCTTGGACAATGACTCTGTCAAATGGGACAGAGGGGAAGGAATGCTGCCTTGTCCTGTGCATGCACACTGTGCCAACATGAGGGAAGGGCCACCAGCTTCTTGCTGAACAAAAGGAAAACCGAAGAGACAAGGTGAGAGGTGGTTCCATCATGGTTTATTCACTGCTTCCCTTACCCTGGGAATAATAATTAAAAGCATAGAGGATTTAAAATAGTTCTGCTCCCTGAGCAGCAAAATCATTGGTGGAAGAGCCTGTAGCGAATGTGTCAAAGGATGCTGGGGTTTCCTCCTTGCAAATCCACTTCACCTTGGGCTGAGGCTCCTGGGGTTGGAAGGTTTGATGACAAGGGCATTTTGAGGATAGCAAGACAGATGGAGTGCTGGGGAGGGGCTGGGAGGGCTTGCTCAGGCCTTTGTCCATGGAATTGTTTTTCTGGGCTCTGAGAATGAAGAGCTATTTTGGAGATAGAGCAATTTCTTAAGGGGGTGTGCCCAAGAGAGCTAATAAAGGCCAAGGAGGCCAATATGGTGTCTGCTTATCTTCCGGCTGCTTCCTCGTGGCTTCTGTCTCCCCTCCATTGCTGTGGGGTGCCTCTGTGTGAGTAGGTGTTCTGTCAGTTCTGGCATGGTTGACAACATTATTCACAGCTGTATAATCCACTAAAGGAAAAGAAGGTGTTTCTATAATCACCGTCTCTAAATATCTCCAAAATAGGGGTATACGGTAAGGTGCAGGGTTTTCCCCCCTATAATCTAAGGAAAGAAATTCAAAATGCTGAAACCATCCTCACAGATATTAAGGCAAAAGACATTCTATAGAGTATTCATATCCTAATGAGACCACTTAGCCCCTTGCAAAACTCTCATTTTGTGTGGCTGCATCATCCTGTAGGTGACAGTTAATTCTGAGAGGGGGAAGGAGACAGACAGAGGACCTGGAGTCTAGGAGCCCCTGCAAAGAATGAGGAGGAAGAAGAGCAAGCAGACAGCATGTCCAGGTCACACAGGCGTATGCCAATCATGTACCACCAGACCCGATCTCAAACCATGCTGGATAAAGGCTTCCTGGCTGTACAGTCATTTTCTTGTAACAAAAACATTTTAAAAATGTGTTATTTACCTGGACAATTATACATAGAAAGGAAATAAACAGACACAAAACCATTATGAATTGCAGAGGACAGAGGGTTTAAGGACTTAGCTCAGTTGCATTGTGATTCAGCTCTGGAAGGCAGCGTTGATTTTCTGACTGTTTCACACACTGGGAGAAGGGCATGGAGGCTGAACTGGTTCCTGTGTGGTCAGGGAAAGGATTGACAGCTGCGTGCTCACCTGAGCATCATCCTTTTGCTCAGTCCCATCTCTTGACCACACCTTCTTCGTCTTCCTGTTTCCCCTTGACTTCATCTTTCCCTGGTACCAAGGTTTGCCTGTTCTGCCCCAAGCTCTCCTTATTGTCAGACAGTGTATATGTCTAACGACTTCCTTTCCATTGTGTTCTATTCCCTATGAAGAAGTCTTGCTTTTTACTAGTTGAAGAGGTGAGTAGGTTTATTTACTAAATCGTTAAAGTGACAAAGGATGTTTAAAGCAGGAAGGCCACAGTTTGATGACTTGGTGTTGTCTGCTGACTCAGAAGCGTCAGTTCTGAAGGATGTGTGGAGTAAACAGCATCCCGACTCCTGCACCTTTTTAAAAAGCGGGTAGGCGAGGACACAGACAGGGTAGAATCCCTCATGAAAAACAAAAACCATTGCTTACGTAACTGTTAAGAAAGTTCAGTCCATTTTTAATCTTATACTATCAAGCCCAGAGCAGATGTTTCTCTTTGGCTGTACGGTCATTTTCTCATAGTGAGAAGGGTGTGGAACTATGACCTGAGCAGTTGTAATCAGAAAAGACAGACCACAGTGCAAAGAGGACAGGAGGCTAGCTCACCTGCTTTGTGATTAAATCCTGGAAGGTGCCTTTAAAAATGTCTAAACATGCTTAATTTCTGACTATAGGATCAAAACTGGCTCCAAAAGATTAGACCATTTCTATGACAGTTTTGCAATTTTAACATAGGTGTGTGTGTGTGTGTGTGTACTTATGTAAGAACACCAAAATATACAGCAAAATATATGAAGTATGAGTTCTACTTCTGATCTGAAATGGTAGGGGACTCTACTTAAATTTCAGTGTTAGACAAAACCCATCACGGAGAGGGGAGGTGGGTACACATTCTCACCCCTAGCTGTGGAGCCATGGGTAACTGGGAGAGGGAGGAGAGTCAGTGTGCTCTGGGTTTGCAGCCCTTGGCAGCTCTACCATGCTCCAGTGGAAAGTCGCACAAATAGGGATTTATGGGCAGCACAAATTGAGCTTGATGGTTTTAAAAAAAAACAAGGGGCATGAAATCAAGTGGGTAGGGAAGGGGGCTAAGTCTGGCAAGAGCTGGTAGAGAGGGGGAACATGACCAAAAAGCATCATACAGAATTAGCAAAGAGCTTATAAAAAACATTTCAGGGTTACAGAAATTTTCATTTTGAAAAGGAAGTTAGAGAACCTTTTTATAGATATTAGAAAGATTTTAAGGATGTTGGGTAAGAGGGATTTAAATATTCATGAGGCTCAGACTTGATGATAATGTAGTGCATGTGAGGGACATTTTAAAACATGAAACAAAAAGGCAAATCAAGCCTGTCACACTTTGTTCCCCGGTAGCACTCCCAGCAAGGGAGCACGAAGCTGCAGCGCAGGGTTCCGAATCTGTTACTAGTGGTTTCACATCAAAGAATTCAGGCTGTTAGGATCTCAGTGTCAGGAAGCCAACAAGATATGAACTGGAATAAGTACGGAGAAGTAAAATTTAAGTCTACATTCAAGTTGAGAGAACCAAGAACTTCTGGTACCTAAGTGCTGGAGGTGGCCCTACTAGCCACCGCTGTGTCTGCGACCAAAGCAGCTGGGAGAGACAGTCTCTGGAAGACAGGTGTGATCTCAGAGATGAGAGTCTCAAGAAGACAGGTGTGATCTCAGAGACAGTCTCAGGAAGAGAGGTGTGCTTTCAGAGACAGTCTCAGGAAGACAGACAGGAGTGATCTCAGAGAGTCTCAGGAAGACAGGTGTGATTTCAGAAATGGCCTCAGAAAATCGGGTGTGATTTCAGGAATGGTCTTTGGAAGACAGGTGTGATTTCAGAGACGGTCGCAGCAGCAAGACAGGTGTGATTTCAGTTCACCGTTTGACAGGGAACTGTTCTTCCTGGCAGAGAAAGCACGGCAGGCTTCATGACTGCAGAAACACTCCTCATACTACTAGGAGCCAACTAGTAGAGCGTGCCCCTGGAAACAAGTGCCTGTAACTCTCCAAGGCCTGTCCCTAGTGACCTGCTTTTGCTAAACAAGTCCTACTTCCAGAATTCCCACAGCCTTGGAAATCATGCAACAGGTTGGGGTCCAAGTGTCCAGAACACGAGCCTGCGGAGGGCATTTCATGGTCAAGCTGTGACAGAGACCCTCTCTCTGGCTGTGATCAAGGAGAGCAAGCACATCCCAGAGCTATGGTGGAGTCACAAATGGAGACTCGTGTCCCGTTAAGTCTATGAGCTTGAGATCTCAAGCTTCTGTGGTTCCACCACTATCACCTTGTATGCGTTTAAATATTTATTTTTAAATGTGTGAGAGAGTACAGTTCCCCAAGGATCAGGTATCAGATCCCCAGGAGCTTGGGTTACAGATGGCTGTGAAGCTCCTGACCTGGTGCTGAGAACCAAACTCAGATCCTCTGCACGAGCAGTGTGCACTCTTAACCATGGGGCCATCTCTCGCGCTCTGCTGTGCACACTTTTTATAGTGTGTAGTATGCTCGTCCTTCTTCTCCAAACTGGCTATGTCCCATCCCAAGGCAACACACATCTCTCGTTTGACAGGATTTTCTAATTTTCACGATTTTCTTTCCAGCTCATCAGTGGTTGCTCAGTTATCTTATGATTAGTACTGCTCTTGCAAATGTAATTTTTCCTTCATTATATTATTCTAAGTACCTGGTTCCTGGGACACTAATGATGTTTGCATATCTAGAGTTCCTCCTTTCAGTGCAGGGTCCAGTCTTGATAAGGATACAGGTTTAAACTCATTTGCAAGCAGGACTTTTATTACTTGTGTGATGGTGTATTGTCCTCTTTGTTGCTCTTTCCACTCTGCTCCTATAGTCAGGGGTGTGGCATAGCCATATCAAAGTCCGGGGAGGAAAGGGACAGGGCTTGCTCCCTGCTGCTCCCTCCACGTCTCTTCTCGATGGCACCTCAGTCCACACCATTGCTTTCAGGTAACTGGTGCTGTGTCTCCATCCTCTTTTCTCGGTCTCTTTGACCTGGAAGGAACTTGTTTGGACTTCTAACAGTATGGTTCTGTACAAGTCAGGTGTCACTTCCCCTAACCTCAATTTGGCCAAAACAGTTACACATTTTTATAAAACGGCCTTGAGAGTCCGAATCTTTATCAGCTCTCTTGTGTCAGCATGTGCTATGAAATGAAGACATTGCCCCTCTGAAGACCGAGAACCTCTAGCCCTGGAACTTGGGTTTTATTTAGCGCATGATAGCAGGGGTTTTGCACATGGCTGAAGCACGATTAATAAAAACTCAGACAGATATTGGGGTTCAACCTGAAGACCAGAAAAGTAAAGCAGCAAGCCACTGGCTCTTACCCTGACCTCAGTCCAAAAATGGTGATCCTGCCTCCAGAAAACCTCAGAATGAGACTGTGTCTGAGAGCTGCCTCCTCCTGTTTTATATTCCTCTCTAGTTCTGGGATTAAGGGCATGCACCATTACTGCCTGGTTTCTATAGCAAGCTAGTGTGGCTACTGGGATTAAAGGTGTGTGCCATTGCTGCCTTGTCTTTAAGTCTGACCAGTGTGGCTGTTTTACTTTTCTGATCTTCAGGCAAGCTTTATTTACTAAAATACAAATGAAATGCCAGTATACTGGGCATTAACAATGTGTTCCTTCTAACAAGAGCTCATGTTGGTTTATCAGGTCACACACTGAGACCCCAGTCCTTATGAGAGCAGGACCTTCAAAAATCTGGAGGCAAAAGAAATGATCACAGATAGAGGACCTGAGAGATGGTCCACTCACATCAAAGATGGAGGAAGGGTCAAGAACCAAGGGACAGGAAAAGCAAGAGATGAGATGGTCAAAGAGGCAACTCTGCAGGTATCTTAATTTAGCCCAGTGCAACCTGGGTCACACTTCTGGCTGCAGAAGTGAAATGGAGAAAATGGGGACCGTGCTGCATTTCTACAGCCTGGGTGTGACATCAGCAGAAAGCCAGGAGCTGCGCATCCGCTGGCACCAGAACACGAGGAGATGGGCACAGCGGCACAGCAGAGGTGGTTTTCTCATAGTGTGTCACTGAGAGCAGAAGGACGAGGGGTGACATGAGCCAGCTCTGGTGAGAGATCTCTTCCTTTGTGGCTTTCAGATGGCCAGCTCTCCACCATCTTCCCGCGTGGACTGCGAAGAGAGATGAGGTAAGGGAAGGAGAGAGACCCGCAGATCCGCTGTGTCTCGTGTGGCTGTAAATCCTGTCAGACGTCAGTGCTGCTTCAGCCTGTGCTGTTGTTCGACCTCATGACCTGAGCACACAGTCTTCAAACTCGGGCACAGTGCACTTGGGGCTTCAGCTTTGAACTTGGAAGAAATGTTCAGTCCACAGACCTTGATCCTATAATTGAAAGATATTTTTTATCTTTTCATTCCAGTGGCATGCATGCATCTATGCACGGTGCAGCTGTGCACGGGAGCTAGTACTTGGGATAATGTTACTGTTCTAACATCCTCATTCGCAGGCCTGTATGTACAGGTTTTGTAATTCCAGTCACTTAGAAGGTTGGGGTGGTGTGGTGAAAAGTTCAGGGACAGCCTGGTCTACGGAGTGAGTTCAAGGCCAGCCTGCAAACATCAGGGAGACCTTGTTTCAAAATAAAAACTAAAAAGAGGCTGGGGATGTGTCTTGGCAGTAGGGTGCCACATACTTAACAAACAGCCCCGTTGAAAGGTGTTTTACATTTTAACCCTTTTGTCTAAAGAGCAGAGAAACTTTACAGAGCTCACCCACGCCAAGTTCCCTATACTTTTCCGCCAGCTTCCTCTCCACGGGCATCTTGTATAACCTTGGGCGGGGACCAAGGGGAGGAAACAATTGCACAGTACCATCAGCTGAGCCAGAGAGCCTTCGGAACCCATCAGGTTTTCTGCCAACTCTGGCTTTCTGTCCCACAATTGGACAATTTAGTTTACCTGTTCTGTTCTAAACGATTTTCCTTCTCGGCCCAATCCTTGCTATTTTGAAGAGTTTGGGCTAATAGTTGGGTCAGGTGTCTTCAGTTTTGTTTGTTATTCCTTTTGTAGGAGATAGGAATGTCCTGCTCCCTGTGTCCTTTCCGACTTGCCCTATAAATGTACATATGGCTCAGGACCGGGCAACCCAAAGACCTGACCCTCTCACGTTCCCAAGAGAGAGGACCTTTGAGATCTCCTACCAGACCAGGTGACCCCAACCATGACACACCTCTGCCACCCTAGGATTCCAGTTTTCTTAACTCCATTGTGGTTCTGTTTGATCCAAATGTCTCCAAGTAAAGATGAACCAGCTGGAAGAAACTGCGTAGAAGGGAGGAAGAGAAACCGCTGTGTTGAGCTGACCACACCTGGGTCTGATTTGGGGGTGGTGATTGTGGAGACACTGACTTCAGATCTGGCATTCGGTAATAACGGCTAATAAGAGTGACTATTATTTAGTGATTACTGCGCGTTCTGTGTACCAGGGGTTGTGCTTGATTCCTACGTGAACTCTCCAGTCTGTTCTTTACACCACCACTGCATTGGTAGAAAAGTGCAGACCTGAAGGATAAGCCATTTGCTTATGGATGTGTGGTTCACTGCCGCGTGATGGTTTGGTGGTTAGCGGACTAAATGGCATTATACTGGCTAGACTAGCAGAGAAGGGAGATGGTGTCAGGTGGCAACAACTCCCTAATCAAAGACTCTGGGAGTTGAGCTGGGCATACTGGTTGAAGTCTGCCATCCCAGCACTTGGGAGCGGAGGCTCGATGACTGTGATGGACATGAAGCCATCCTAGGTGACACAAGACAAACTTTTTCCAAAGAAACCAACAGCGAACCATCCCCAAGGCTCCTGGAATGCAGGGTTACAGTTACCAACACTAGTTAGCATCTTCCTGGCTGGGATGCTCTCGTATTACTTTTCTATGAGTATACATCCTTCACTGTAATTCTTCAGCAGGTAGTCCAGCCCGTTTCTGGCCTACTGTGACTATTTCAGCGTCTTCCTTTTGAGCATCCTCACCTATGGGTTTAGCCAAGTTCTCCAGACCTAACAAGATATTTGCAGATGTCTGTCCCATTTGACATTTTCTCAAATATTTGAAGACAACTAATGCCTTCCTTGAGTATTTTTAGTTTTGTTTTCTTGGTCGTTGCCTCTTCCTCACAGGTGAAATTAATGGTTCTCCCTCTACAGGCAAATAGCTGTTCTTCGGTTAGAGGTGGCCAAAGCCTGGGTGGCTCTTCAATCCCTAATGTGACTTGAAGAGCAAATAAAATCCATTTGACAACTAAGGCCGCTTAAATATCAGGAAAAAGCATCAGGCCAACTGCAAGTCACCAGCTGAGTGCGAGAAAATAATCCATGGGAGGACCTCGTGTGCCTGGAAGTCCAGAAGAATTCAAACTGCTGTTATTTCAGCCATTACCCCTTTAAGATTTCTCTTAAAAGAACACGTAGCTCACACCTCCCAGGAGCATAATCTGGCATACATCTGAACGTTCACACGCTGGCTCCCGCCTGGCAGCGAGAACATTTTCCTGTGGAGGGGATTTGATTGGCAAATGGGGCTTTCATCTTTTGACGCCATGACTGATGACCTGAAGGGGTGGATGATGGATTTCTCTGGAACACATGGGCCTTCTGTATGGCCCATTTTTGGCTCTTCCCCCGTGCTTCACTTGTAATTGATTCCTAAAATAGAAGTCGTGTTGTCAGTAGTCTTCTCTGGGCCCTGGAAACACGGTTGTAGCATGGATCCCAGCTGTATTTTAATCCGGAGAGCCAAAGTGCTTTAACTAAGAAAATGGCTCTTGTCTAAAACTCTCTGGGTGTTCACACTGTCACTTATTATATTTTTATAATTTTTATTTGGTTCCCAGCACCACATGACATGGTGGCTTACAACCGTCCTTAACTCCAGAGTTAAGTTCTAGAACGCTCATGTTACACAGGCATATATTTGAGCAAAACACTCACATACATAAAAAATTCTGAAATTAGAAGGAAGACAACCTAATATTTTTAGCAAAAGAAATGACTTAAATTGGGGGTAAAAAATGACAACTATGGTTAAATATTCTGCTGAAATATGATAGTTTTTATTTCCATAACGACAATTGTCAAGACCTAAAGCTGTGATTCTCAAGCCTCTGACTTTGTGGTGTATCATATGAATAATTCAATTTGGAGAAAAACTCAGTCTGTCTTCTAGACAAGAAAATTCTCTCTTTCCTTCTCCAATGGAGTAACACGCTGCTTCACATGAGAGACACAGTTATCTTCTTCAGAGAGTACAGTGTTCCACCCAGACGTCATACATCCAGGAGATGGATATGATGTGTGCATGATATATGTATTCGTGTATGGTTCATGTGGCCTCTGAAGGGCGGCCTCTGTGAGTGGAGGCGTTTGAGGGAAGTATGAGAAGACAGAACACTGAACGTCAGCTGTTTGGGGGTACTGATGCCTGGTCTCCCACACTGGCTGCTGTGGGTACACTAGGGTCTCCCCAGTATGGAAGGTTCCCCGTAGAGTCACACAACTTTTCCTCTTTCCAGAAGGAGCTGGTCACCACAGCTCAGCTTGGCATGCCTCAGGAAGGAGGCTTGTGGTGTTACTCTCCTCAAATTGGAAAAGAACCTTTGGAAAGTCTGTCAAGGCGCCAGCGATGGGCGCTGACACTAGCAAGGACGACGTCAAGGAGGCTACAGAGGGAACTAGTTTGTCATTGCTGAGATCTTCAGTCATCCTGTGAAGCTAGCAGTAATCAGTCACCCTGGCCACCTGCTCAAGACAGGCAGCTGATCCTCCAGGAGCTAAGGCTAGCAGACTCTCTCTTCCCTCCTCTTCCCTCTCCTTCCCTCCCCCAGCTTCCTGTTCAGCTTTCTCTGCTTCCCTCAGGCTTTCCCTCTTCTTTTTTTCTTTCTCAAGTCCATCCCCTTCTCTCCTTTCCACCTCTTGCTTGTTTAATTCTCTCTCCCTCTCCTGTCTCTTTCCCTCCCTCTTTTCTTTCTCTTATTTCCACCCTCTCTCTTTGTATTTCTCTTTCCCCTTCTCTTGCTCTTTCTCTCTTCCCCCTCCTCTCTCTCTTTTTCTCTTTCTTTTACCCCCTTTCTCTCCTCTCCCCCCTTTTTCCTCTTCTCTCACCTCTCTTCTTTTCTTTCTCCCTTCTTATTTACAAGTGGTCATAATCAGCTTCCCTCCTTAGGACACTTTCCAGTTTGTGAGAAACCCCAGAGACACTAACAGGATATACTTAGAAGTCAGGGAGGTACTGTTACAGGGAAAAAGGGTCAAAGAGCCTACTGGGAGCTTACTGGGCATTGCTTTAGCCAGTGCAGCTAATTGTTGCAACCTCATAACTATAGGTGCTCCAGCTTTCACATGAGATTGACTAAATGGCTGTCCCAGGATCTTAACCAAGTTACTTCTTAAGACCCTCAACTAAGGCTGTTCAGGTTGGGAACCCAAGCTCAGATCCCCTTTCTCTATTGCTACTTTCCAGTGAGGTTCTGCTACTGCTGCAGGCTGCCTATGAGATGAGGCACGTTGCTTGGTGGCCTCCTACTGCTGCTGCATTTCCAGTTGCATGGCGAAATCCAATTTCAGGTCATAAATCTCCAGAATCTTACAGAAATAGTTAAATGCATGCAGTCCCGCTCAAAGTGTAACCGACATCCTTTTCAAAGGCCGTCTGATGTCTAAGCATGCATCCCTACAAACTTGTCCACTGAAGCGGGCACACAGTAAATCTGGGTTTCATAATTAGGACTACATGATTCCTAACTCAATAATTAGGAGATAAAGTAACTCTGAAAAATAAAAGTAGTAAAAGAAAACATGGCAAACACTGCTCTAGGGAAACATAATGAGTCCCATTTGAGAGAAAGAAAAACAGACAATAAATCAGTTGAACAAATACAGACCAAAAATCTGGACAGAATTATCTCAAATGAGTTAATAGGTTAATTCAAAATAATATTTTAGGCTTCCAGCCACAGGCTCACAGAGTCACTGAGCCTGTCCTCAGCATCGGCTTTCTGAGTCTGTTCTGTGTTTATTTTAGTGGAAATGAGTGGAGAATTAAGAAGAAACTAAATGACTTTTCCATGATGCACACTGCGTGCTGGTGCCGTGAAAACAGCTTCCTCGGCATTTAATTCATCAATTAGGCTGCTAGATTAAAATCAAGATACTCCCTGGACATATACAAATACACACATGTTTGCAGGGGCAGGCATTTATCTCTCACGATGCTCCCAGGGCACCATGGGCATAGCAAGTGTGAGTCACCAGCTTTGGGACTGGTTTAGAGCCAAACCATTTGCTGGCGGACATACCCCCAGCTTTCTGACTCCCAGACTCAGACTCAGCAAACCTAGAATCTGCTTCTCATTGTATAAATTGATTTTAGCAATATTTGTTACTGTGCTAGGGTACCAGAAAACGAACATGAAAGACTATTACCTCCTTTGAAATACGTAAAAGAATATACAATATAGTGTTTCAGATAAGCATACGTAGCCTCACAATCCCCATCCTGCTTCAAGCCATGTTCGTAAGTTACCCAGGTTGCTGTGGTAGCAGTACCCTGGGCACTGGTGCATAGCTGTCTCGTGTGTGTGCACGTGCACAGGTGTGTGCAGTGTTTGCATGTGATGTCTGTGGGAATGGGTGTTTATGAAGGTCAGAGATTGACTTTGGATGTCTTCCTGTATTGATCTGCACATTTATTTATTTATTTATTTATTTATTTATTTATTTATTTATTATTTAATTTGGGGGCGCAGAGTCTCTTACTGGAGCTGGAGTCAGTGAGTCTGTTAGAATGATTGACCATCCAGCCTTAGGGATTCTCCTGACCTTGTTCACGCAGGGCTCTAAGAGCGTACTGCTGTGCCAGCCTTCTGATGTGGAGCTTGGAGATCTGAAACCAAGTCCTTACGCATGCGCGACAAGCAGCTTACCTATAAACCACCTCTTCAACCCTTGCGTTTGGAGATTCAATTGTAGGAGCAGCTTGGGAAGACATTTTCAACTTAGGCAGCAAAGACAATTGCACAGAATTCACAAAGAATCCTTGCAAATTAGTGCCATAAGTCTATATACCTGCTGTGCAGGGGAGAGTAAGTGCCAAAGAATTGAAAGAAGACTCGATAGATCAAGGACTACCCAATCATACTGGGTTTGGGGAGATACAAACTTATGGTTGGTTGTTTTTACTCTTTGCTTTTTAGGGGCCTGCCACTCAGCTCCTAACAATCACACAGAGACTTTTCTTTCCTATGAATGCCCAGCCTTAGCTTCGCTTATTTCTAGCCAGCTTTTCTTAAATTAGCCCATCTGCCCTTTGGGATTTTTACCTTTCTCTATTTCTGTATATCTTTTCTTTCCTTCCTATTCCATGTCTGGCTGTGTATTACTCCCTGCATCCTCCTCCCCTCCTCTCCTCACTCCTTCTTCTGCTCTTGCTCTTCGATCCTGTCTTCCCAGATTTTTCCTTCTATGTATTCTCTCTGCCTGCCAACCCTGCATATCCTTTCTCTTGCCTTGCTATTGGCTGTTCACTTCTTTATTAGGCCAATCAGGTGTTTTAGGCAGGCAAAGTAACACAGTTTCACAGAGTTAAAGAAAGCAACATAAAAGAATGCAGCACATCCTTGCCTCATTTAACAAATATTCCACAGCCCAAAAGAACGTAACACATCTTTAAGTCACATTCCACAACACAAACTAAAACAACAATTTCACAATTATCCTGCCAGCCAATGAGTAGATAAGAAGGCAGGAATGTGGTTACACCCATGGGGTGCTGAAGACAATGGCTTCTCCATAAGGAGAAATTAAAGAATAACACATAAAGCATGTGTGTGGTGGGCAGTACCCATATGCCTTTGATCCAACAGCACTGCTTCTAGTCTGCAATGGAGTGCAAAAAGAAGGCGGCAAACATTTCTGTGACTTCTTTCTCTAGAAGACTGGGTACACGCATTTTACACATGCGCGCATGGGCACGGAGACAGCGCCGAGGAGGTGTGCGCCGAGTAGGTGTGCGCCGAGGAGGTGTGAGAAGGGTCCAAACTGCTGCCAGATGATGCGAAACCTCTGGAGCATGGAGGAGAGGCGGAATGACGTCACTTCGGCTTATCATGTGACCGTACCTCTGGAGAGAGGAGGCAAAGGGGATGACGTCACTTTGGTTTATTGCGTTTGTTTATCTCTGTAAAATGAGATCTGTGGGAGACACTGCAAAGTGGTGATTCTTGGCTAAGCCAGGGCAAATCTTAGCTGCAGGTCCATGCCTGGAGCTTTCCTATAGACGGAAGATACTTTGTGAGTAAGTAGTTGCTGAGGGAGTGAGGGAGCCCATTCTCTGCGGGGTATGGAACTGGATCCATAAGCAGAACCGTTGGGACCAGGTCCAAGCCAGCCATTCACAGACAGGAGGTAGCACTATTGTTGAAAATGTGAGGCCAGTGTGGCTCTGGAAAGCAGTGTCCTGGGTTGGAAAAGTAGCACCTTTCCAGAGGTTGACAGGCCTGACCTTGGAACAGGGCAAAGTCTAGGGACACTGGTCACACTCTTGGCTCAGTTCCTCTTCCCCATCATCTCTTCGTAGGTCAGAAGACTGCGTCATAGGCTGAAGCACTGCGGGTAATTACAGCCATTACCCAGGTAGAAAGCTGAAGGCCACACTTGGTTCTGTTGTAGTGCGTGGGGTGGTCTTCGGTTGAAAGCCCAGGTGAGACAGGGTGCCGTCTGCAGGGAGGAGTTCTGTCTGCAGGGAGGAGCGCCAGTGAACACATACTCCTAGCTCTAGAAAGAGAATGAGTTTCCCAAATGCCGACTCTTTGTCCCGACTTCACAAGGCTAGACGTCGGTGTCTTGTGGTGAAAGTAGATGTAGAAACAAGCACAGAAAATTGACATTTGAGTGCATTAACAAAATCCATGGAATTCATGAAAATTTGCCTAAACCTAGCGCTGTTTCAAATAGCATGAAACAGTAAAGGAAACCAAACTTGAGGAATTATTAAAGACACATCAGTCTTAACCCCACCACAAACACTTGCGTTTTCCTTTCTAGGTTTTTTTTTTTTTTTTTTAATGAAATCTTTCTTTTTCTGTATGTCCAGTCAGCGAGCTCACGGCAGGACCGGAAAGCTGTCCCTTGACACCACGTCTTAAGCTGAGGTGTAACGTTCTCTCCAGCCGCATCTCAGAAGGTAAACAAGTGCAGAAAGGTCTTTGAAGACCCTGTTTGAGTCTGTGGTTCGTTAAGCCTTCCATGCAGAAATCAAAGACGGTTTCCTGTTGCATGTTTACCAAGTCTCCTCCTCCATCAGGCATGCAGCGCCGGGCTGCAATCTTCCCATTTGTTAATTGTTCCTGCTGAACCCCGCTCCCGCCTTTTGAACACCCCCTCTCCTGCAGTCCACCTCGTTTAGCAGTAAAGACGGAGGATTACAAACATTCCTAGGAGATATAAAACCTTCCGGGAAATTTAATTTCTCCAGCCATGGGTTTTAGCTGTAATGACACTGAGCATTGTGCTGTATCTCCATGATGAGAAATACAAGCTCCTTGCTCATCATCTGGAGATGAGTATCATTTACCATCATATTGCTTCCTATGTAACCGGGTCACAGGAGGTGAACCAGAAGGAAGCCATCCCTGGACTGTGTCTTGCAAGGGAACCAAGCAGAGAGGAAAGATGGTTGTAAGGACACTTGCGCTCTGGCACAGTAACAGCTGCTATACCACTTATAGGGGAGAGATCCATTGTTGGGGTGTGGGCTGGGGGGATGGAGGAGGGGATAGAGAGGGTAAGTCTAGGACCACTGCTGACTCGAGAGAACCCTGAAAGTCTTTCCTGTATCCTACCCCAGTGTCCCTGTGCCCTCAGCCTGGCTCATCCCTGCATCCCCAGGCCCCATTCTCTGGGCTGAGGAGGGGAACTGGATGGGAGGGTCAGGCCTAGTTACCTGGGCTTCTCTCTTATGTCCCTATGAACCACTGTGGTCCTCGCAGGATGAATGAATCCTTCACAGCCCATGGAATAAGTCCAACCTCGCCGGAACTGTGGTAGTTTAAACCTCCACTGCCAGAGAGTTTCTCTGAGGAAACTTGTATTTAAAAGTGGCTAGTGTTTGTTTTTTATTTTTATTTTTTTAACGGAAAGTGTCAAGGGCTGGGGAGTTAGCCTACCTGGTAAGGTCCTTGCCCAAGGACCTGAGTTTGCCACCCAGAACGTATGCAAAAATTATTACTTAATTAAAGGATGTTAACATATGTTTGTAATCCTAGTACCAAAGAGAGAAAAATATGGAGCCCCGTGCCTTGCTAGCTGGTCAGCCTTGTTTACTTGGTAAACTCCAGGCCGGAGATGGACCCTATCTAAAAAAAAAAAAAAAAAAGTCAACTGAACAAAAGTGATGATACCTGAGGTGTGCACCTCAAGGTATGCTCTGAGCACCACATACTTGCACCCACATCCACACATGTGCCTGAACACACACACATACACACACACACACACACACACACACCACACACACACGTGCCTAGAGAGATGGTTCAGCAATTGAGAGGGTTAGCTGCTTTTCCAGAGTACCCAGTAGTTCCCAGGACCTACATGGTAGCTCACAAACATCTGTAATTCTAGCCCAGGGGATTTGACACCTTTTTTCCTAACCTCTGGGTACTGCACAGACATGGCGCATAGACAGACATGCAGGCGAAACACCCATGCATGTTGAGAAGAAAGGACCTAAGTGAAAGCTGCACTTGAAGGCTCTTCCTGTGTCCCTTCTGTCCCCAGTGTCTTTACAGCCGCTCCGTCCACAGTCACTAAGCATCAGGCAGCGCCCAGGCACAACTGGGAAGTGTGAGACTTGGTAGATGCTCCACAGACGACTCCATCTAGATCCGTGCTGTATAACACCCACAGCAGACACGGAGGCACTGGGACTGTTGCTCCTGGCTGCATTTTTTACCTCATATGTGAGTGTAGAAGTCAATGAAAAAGAGCCTTTTCCCACAGAAAGCACAGTAACCAGCCCTGAAAGGCCAAATCCTTCCTGCCACTGGCAGAAGAAATGCTGCGTGCTGGTCAGTTATACAATCAGGGCATTGCTCAGGAAAAGTCTGAGTTCCGTGCAGTACCCCAAAGACTAGGTGCTCGGTGAAGTCCTGCAACCTTGCTGGTGTACACCAAAACAAGATCCTCTAAGAGCATCCTCAAGGGGTTTGTGCAGCAGGTGTAAGGACATGGACTAGGACTTGGCACCCCAAGCTCTTCCTTCTCTTATTCAATCAGTGGTGCCGTTGTTCAGATGGCTTTGACCTAGAAGCAGCAAGGAAGAACCAGAAAGCAGAGATCTGCTAGTGGGCAGCCCCCTTTTTTTTTTCCTGGTATGTGCATGTAACTCAGGGTGAGAAACTCTCATGAGAACGTCTAGAAAGGAAACACACTATGTCTGTCACTAAGAGGGAAAAATGTCACTGGCTCAGTCAGCACTGACGGGAACAATGAGAGCTTCCTGGTGCCAGGACCGAGAACAAATGTGTGAAATGGGATGAAGGACATTACCATGCCGAGCTTTCACAGGAAAACACTCAGTCAATGGAGGGCTTCGTGTCAATATTTGGATAAGGAAGCCTGTCTCTGCCGGACTCCGAGGCACTCTACAGGCAAAGATTCTTGCAAGATTTGATACAGTCCTCGGGCTGTGGGGTGGCCATTCTCACGCCAACACGATGTGTGTCCACAGTGGTCTCCATCTGTAAGCTCAGGGGTTGCATGTCTCCAGCTCTCATGCAGAGGAGGTGGCCACTGTGGCATAGTTGCTGGGTTTCCGGCTCCTCGAAGGCAGTGAGGGCCCACGGAATTAGGGTCCATTACTCTTCATTGTTCTCTGTACAAGGCGTACACAGCGAGCACGTTACTCATCTCATTTATTTGGTAATTTTTCCCCTCAAAAACCGAGTCTGAGGACCCACGTCCAGGGCAGCTGTGTTTCCAGTCACCCAGTAAGGAGGAAATTGCAGGCTGCTTTCAAGGGGCATGGAATCCCACCTGCTCTTCCCAGCCACCCAGCGGGGGACCTTTGCCACACTCTCTCCTCAGTGTTCTGACTGTCAAGAGCAGACACCAAAGTAATCCAAATCCAGGGCCCCAGGTTCTCAGACATTTCCCTCATCCTGGGACTCTGAAGAGAAAAGCAGGGAAATTCAGCTGAAAGAAACAATAGTGTTTTTCTTCGTTTTCTTTAGCAGAGAGAGAGAGAGAGGAAGAGGAGAAAGAGGGAACGAGATGAGAGAGAGCAGAGAGAGAGAGAGAGACAGAGAGAGAGAGAGAGAGAGAGAGAGAGGAAAGAGAGGAAAGAGGAGAGAAAGGAGAGAGAGGAGAGAGGAGGGAAAGAGAAGAGAGAGCAGAGAGAGAGGGGAGAGAGAGAGAGAAAGGGAAAAGACTTCTATTTTAACACTTTACTGTATAATGGTGTATGAATAATTTCATCATTTTTCTGCCATTTATTCAGATGTGAAAGAACTCAGTGAATAATAATAGCTCCTGTCAAAGGTATTTATATTTAAAAGGTCTTTATGTGAAAAAAATTTTTTTGTCAGGACTGATTTTTCTCTGAGAGGATCCCTCCATCTCCTAGCAACCAATAGGGCTATCTTTCTGAATAGACGCCACACTTGCAGTGGGCGCCTAACCTTTATGTAGCAGCATTGGCAAATTTAGTACTTGGGATTCATAGGAATTCAAAGCAAGTTGTTAATGTGGTCCCAGAGCCATGCTTGTGGGGAAGTCATGGCGGGCATCTCTTCCAGGAAAATAACCACGTGTGATCTGTAAGGACTCTCCTCCATGGTGCCTGAATCTCACATGTCCTGTGATGCAAGTGGCCCTCTCAGTAACCTGTTCACAGGACTCCTCGCCTCTTTAGAAAGAAGAATGCAGCAGGCTGAAGAAACGCAGAGACTTCCCTCACAAATGGCTATTCTAATGGAAAGACTATCTTTCAAGAAAGAAAATGTCAGCAGGCTCACTTATTAAAACGCCCCCCCCCCCCGCCCCACCTTCCCTTGAAGAAAAAGTAATGGAAAGGTTTGGAATTCAATCATCCCCTTTGCTTCTGCTTTTTGATTACTCATAATATATGAATGTCATATTCACTTCTGCTCAGTCTTACAGTCGGGACTTGCTACACGTTCTCAAAACATTAACTAGGGCCCTTCATCTCTCTCTGAAATAAATACCGTAATAAGCAGATTATGAATGAATCATGTGCGATGCAGATTTATAGAATGAGAGAAGAGATACAGAGACAAAAATGGCTGAGTTCTAGGAGGCTGTATTTCACAGCAGTGTGTATTATCATTCATTTTTTTTTCAAATGCCATGGGCAAGCATCCTGCCAGAATGAGTAGTACATGGTATTAAGAGAGGTACATTTAAATAATTTTTTAAAAAACCTCTTTAAGAATGAGCCTCATGAAACCATGTTTCTGAAAAACGAAATGCCCAGCATCCATAAAAGAACACACACGTGTCTAAGCCATCCAACCACAAGTACTGGGTTTGACGCTGCCAGCCAGCGCTGACAATCATTACCCTTGGGATTAAAGTTGAAAGTCACATCAGCTTGTTGGGTCAGCAGGACACCAGGACGCTCACAGTTTATAAAAAGTTGTGTATGCGCGCACGCGTGTGTGTGTGTGCATATGTGTATGCGTGTGTGTGCATATGTGTATGTGTGTGCATATGTGTATGTGTGTGTGCATATGTGTGCATATGTGTATGTACGCGTGTGCATATGTGTATGTGTGTGCATATGTGTATGTGCGTGTGTGTGCATATGTGTATGTGTGTGCATATGTGTATGTGCGTGTGTGTGCATATGTATATGTGTGTGCACATGTGTATGCGTGTGTGTGTGTGCATGTGTGTTGGTACACCTGTGTGTGCTTATCCTTATCTGCTTGGATGTAGAGGCCAGAGGTCAGCTTGAGCTATCATCCTTTTGGGATTCTCCACTTTTATCTTTTGAGTCAGGGTCTCTCTCGCTGGCACTTGGGGCTTTTACTGATCAGCTGGTTGGGTGGGCCAGTGAGTCGAGGGAATCCTCCCAGCTCTGCTCCCCACCCCCAGCTCCGGGAGTCTGTTTGTGTGTGCTAACAACACTTTACTGACTGAACTGTTTCCCCAGCTCCATTTCAGCAGTCTTTCAGGAGATCCCTTCCCACTCAGGGCCACTGCTGTCTACTCTGTCCCCCTGTGATGCTCAGCGAGACTCTCAGTTTGAAGTCGGAACCTTTCTTCCCAGCACCTCTGATCTGAGCAACATCCCCTGTGGAATTTATTTCATCCATTAGTACCTGAAACTAATAATCTCTCCTCAACCAACTTTTTAAAGCGTATTTATTGATTTTGCTCCCATGGTATTTTTTTTTATCTTTAACGGGAAATTTCTAGCTTATGTGTTGGCAATTTAGTAAATCCCCGTGTTTCTGAAAGATAAGTTTACCTCTTCAAAACAGACAAAGAGAGAAGAGAATGTTTCTGAGAAGAGAACAAAAAAAAAAGAATATTGAATCAAATAAATTAGAGAGGAAAACGTTTTGCAATGCATGTTAGATCTAGGCATTGATTTGTTCTGGAAGTGTCTGCAGTTCCTCCAGAGGACACGGAGGGAGGGTTTTAGAGGCCATCGGAACCACAGAGCTGGTGTTGGCGCCTTCCTGTAAACACGAGACTGTGGATCAATTCGGTTAAGAAGGCGGTGATGTCAGGGAGACGAGCCAGGCGGTGATTTGTGGCTGTCAGGTCCACCTGCTGCCTAGTAAGGCAGGCATGTTCGCTCTGAGTGGCTGGCTTTGCTATTCTGGAGGAGACTAGAGTGGTGTGGATTCACGGTACTGGACAGGTTGGTTTGTTCCTTTACCAACAACGTTCTACACAGGTTTTAAAAACCCACTGTCATTTCAATGTTTAGAAGACATCCTGTTATGTGATTCCAACAGCATTCATGCACACACTCGGGCAAACTGCCCTTTCTTCCCCCAGAGGTGTCTCAGATCTTTATTTCTGAGTCTGAGGAAAATGAGACATCTTTTTGTGTTTGTCTCTGCCTTGAAAGCTTTCCCTTGCTGCTATTTCACAGGATGACAGCGGATGGGAAAGCTGAGCTCTTGGGAGGGAGCAGAGTGGCTCAGCAAAGATGCCCAGGGTTAGTGGTTGTTCAGATGAAGCTTCTAGGGTCTGTTTTTAAAATAAAAAAAAAAAAAAAAGCTTCATTGGCGCAGCATGAAGCCAACAGAGAGACAATTTCGGCGTGCCTCTCTCTGTAGTCAAAGTTGTATCTTTGCAGCTTGAGCCTCTTCTCCAGCCTAATTCCGCGTCTCTTTGTTGCTCTCTTTTAATAGCTCCGTGTGGAGACCATGATGCGACATGACAAATGGGCCCTGCTCTAGTTCCAGTATTTTCTCCCTGGTCCCCATTCATTCTCTCTTGTCAGGTTACCAATCCCATCCCCAATTTTCCCCTGCCAATTTATAGTACTTAAACAAATACATTTTTCATTTATACCTAACTGGCATTGGGGCTGAAAATAGCCGAGCCAACGCTAAGAACTTTTTCGTATGTAGCTTTTTCTCCAAAGAGAAGAAGTATTGACTCAACTGGGTTAGGAGGGTGCAGAATTCGGTTACCTCTTATTTATCATCTTCAGATGCATTTCAGTTCTGTCTTTACTCTGTAGCCGCTCATCTTCCTTTAACTTCACCTCATGGGCAATGCTATTTCTTACATTTCTTAATGTGTGGCCGTTGTTTTCCAGGCCTTTTCTTGAAGGGTGGTTTTATCTTGATTTTTTTTTTCAAACACTCAAGGAATTTTCTTTGTAGAAATATTTCAAAATACTTGAACTGAAATGAGCTTATTGTTGGGTTCAATTTATCTTCATCCCGGCTGCTTAGGCATGGTTACTTTCTTCATTCATGAGCTACTTCTCAATGTAGATTCTGCAGTTTCGGTCCTTGGCATTAGGTTGCAGGGTACAAAGAAAAAAATTTTTTTTTGAGGGAAAAATTTTTGAAAATTAAGTAAAACTAAATTTGCTGCCAGGGTCATAAGAGTATATATCAAGGTTCCCTGACATCTAAAGTCATTGGGGAATTAGGAAGGAATAACCTGCAATGCTGGACCCCTGCATGCCCCCCATGGGCCTCCATGCCATCTAGGTCCCTTCTATTAAAACCACCAGCACTGCTAGGTTCCTGGAAGCCTTCAGGCGATGCTGTGGCCACACATGATGTCCTCTTCACTGGCATACCCCAAGGTTCCACCCTTTTCTTCCACCCATGGTAACAGTTTGCTAATTTGAAGGAATGAAGGTCATTGCAGCCTGGGTAAGGAGGCTAAGAGCGTAACACACTCATTTCATTTATGGGACTCAGTATATTTGTTGGGCTATCAAGATAGTGTTTTAGGATTTCTCCCTGTATCATATTCTCTTCTTACTATTGTTATTTCCCATGGCATCCTTGGGAAGACTGTTCTTTATTAATTTCAATGTGTCTGAGTGCCCGTAGGTTCATATTCATGAGCTGGCTGTATTTGTTTGAATTACCACAGATACAGGGCTGTATTTGTGCACCTTCTTATCTCTACTTCCCCAAGGCCAAACAGAGAGGGCAGCAGTCCTGATTCCAAAAGGTTGCTGGCTTCCTGTTTACCACCCCGGTGCAGGTCTGCTACTTTCCCATTCAGCCCAGAGAGGTACAATGAGTCCGAGGAAAATACTAGGAACTGGGAATTTAAAAACAAGAAGCCGATGACAAGAGAATTCCCTGTGTGATGAATTCTGAGACAGTAGAAGTGCCCAGCAGCTACTCAGAGCTGCAGAGATGACAAGGCCGGTCTCCAGGACTCGGTGAGCCTCATCTCAAAGGGGACAACATCATGTCCAGATATCTCCTTGTCTTTGATTACAAGAAGCTATCTGCCTCTATTGAAATGATGGCTGATGTGTAGCTAGACCAAGTCCATCCAACTGGGCTTCTGATCACTCATTAATTTGTAACAGAGTTGATGACTGTCACTAAATAAAAATCGGTTTATCTGCACATAGAAAGGAATTGGCTTAATACATTGGGTGACCACAGGGCATTTGTCTCTCCTACTTCCTCCAAGATGGTTTTCTTTCCAAGCCTTCTCCTGTCTGGGCACATAGAACATGCAGAAGAAGACCACACCTTGTGGGAGCAACCTCATGAAGCACAACTTGATATCAGCTTGTTCCTTCATTCCATCACCTGCTCTTCCCCTTCCTCCATCCCTTCCCCATCCCAGAGAACCAAAGGAGGGAATTTATTATACAAATTTCTAGCTGTTCTGGCACCGCCAACAGTATTTTCTCAAGCACTTCATGTATCCGAGATTTGTCTCGACATGGTCCATTTATTTTAATTTAGAACTGTCAGTGGCAGGGGGTGGGAGAGAAGTAATTAAATTTTTGACTAGCATGGAAAAGCATTTGAAGTCTTTAGGCCGCGGTGTAATCCTTGCCGGCGTTGCTCTTCTTCTGCTTGTCAGATCAAAGTCTCAATCCCGAAAAGCTCACCCGTGCTTCTGTTAATCATTTCACACGACGACGACGACGTTTGCAAATCGTGGTCCTGTGCCATGCATCGCATTCTTAGCTTCAGTCGGGAGCTGGCTAACCTTCCTAGCTGCTCCGCTCCCCGAGTCGGTCAGCCTTCACCTTGGCGGAAAGGATGCCTTCCAAAGCTGAATCCCAGTGTTTTTACGCTTAGGAGAGAGGTAAGCACGTTGCCGTGTAAGGAGACTACCGAAGTCTGTTTTCCTATATGAAGCTTAGGTTTCACAAAATTGATCTCACAGATTGATCTCCTGTTCAGTCCTGTATTGTCTCACCGCTTCCTGATGTCTTGTCCGTGCTCTGAATAATTTATCTAAGAAATGTGAACCATTGATTTGGGGGCTTTCCCCCTTATTTTTTTTTCCATCTCCAATTTCTTGTCAGATCAACGAGGCTAATTTTATGTGAGATCAGTAAAAGTTTTGGTCCAAAATTAAAATTGGCATTAGTGGGACATGGGCAAGAGCAACACACAAAGTCTGAAATAGTTTTTGTGTTGTTGCTTTGAACATGACATAAAGAGCGGCCCTCCACACCCTGCCAGACCTGATCGTTCATGAAAACTGCAAAATCAATAAATACAAGTAAAACCAAGACCCTCCTGTCTGTTACTGAGCCTCTGCCTGACACCTTCCTCACCATTTACACGTGATAGAAGGTTCAGGATATTGCGGGGCAGCTGCCCAGCCCCGCAATCCTGAAGTGGTTCTTCTCTTTCTTCCTTTTTTTAGTGAGGACAGGGCTCACATCTCAGAGTCTGGGGGTCCTGGCTTCATGGGCATGGTAGTGCATGCTGGAGAAGGCTCCTGCCTCAAAGACTACAACCAGGCAAAGCAGGAAGGAAAGGAACCCCACAGGCCCACAAGAGTGCTCCTGGAGAGTTTTGCCAGCACTAGCCGAGCACGAGCCGCCCTCAGGCTCAGGTCATGGAGCTGCGTATTGAAAACGGAAAGAAACACGAGAAGAACAGGGCTCTCCCAGCAAGAACGCCTCACTCGGAGTCCTGCAAACCTCAGCATAAACTTGACACACGCGTGACATAAACTTCATACATATTAATGGTTCTCCTCTCACTGAAAAACAGTGCTCGTGGCAGAATCGTTATTCATGCGGCCCGAAGAGAATTATATCGCCAAAAATTTTAATAAAATACTTTTGTTATAAAAGTAATACAAACCATATTACAGTGGGCATGAGAAGAAAGTGGAAACAGTATCTTGGGTTTCATCTCCCTGTGCGTCTTTCTTGCCTGTGTCACTGCCTCTTTAAGCTCAATCACATTCAAAGCCTTTTTATTTATTATTTATTTTATCATAAACACATTATGTTATTTCTGGTTTTCACAATTCTTCTTAAGTGGATACATTGTAATTTACTTCCTTTGGTTCCTTTTCTTCCCCTGAGTTTTTTTTTTTAACATATAATTATAAACAATGCTGAAAACAACAGTTTGGGGCTTACAAATATTTCTAGTTAGTTTCTTAAGTGAGATTCCCATATGTGAAATTAACAGGTCAAAATTCTGGCTATGTCTTCTGCAAAATCATTTCTCCCCCCCCCCCTTTTAAAGGATGCGTCAGTTTGTAATGTCAAGAGCCATCTACGAAATGCAAATCTGCCACCCTTTGGCTGTCGTTCTGTTATTATGAGTTCGGAAGCCGATTTACTCATTTCTTAGTGGAAATGCCTCTTTAATCTTCCTGCGGTCGGCTGTTTGCAGGCCTGCGTGCTTCATGTGTAGACTTGCTGGTTGCAGCTCTGCCTTCCCCAGGTATCCATTCCTGGTCTTGACTTTTCCAGATGGGCTTCATTACTGAGTGACTTGCTGCAGGGCTGGCTTTTAATCCTCATCTCTCGCATCCTCTATCGCTCTTCCTCCTTGCTCCGTTTTCTCCACTTAGCCCCTGTTTACCCTCCACACTCTCTCTCTCTTCCCCTTACCATGTTCTGTGTCTTTTATGGCTTCCTTTCCTCACACCTCACACCTTTCCTGCACCTCAGGGATGTGCACTCTGCTGTGCGCTCCCATCCTGGGCTTTGTTCTCCTGTTAGCGGGCTTTGTCTTTATTCACCGTTTACATTCAACTCATCGATGGTTACCTGAATTCAGCTAGCTTTCCTATATATCCCAATTATCTGCAGTATGTCTGAAGGCTAAAACAGCAGATTCAATTTCAAATCCCTTTCCATCTTCCTTGCTGCTTCCTCCATCTTTCTCATGACATCTGCACCCCTTGGGATGCTACACAGAGAACGTCCAGGGTCTTCCTTTGGTCTTCTCTGCTTGATCACAAGGCATGCATCTGAATTGGTCTCTTTCCCCTCATCTTCACTGCTTGAAATGAGCCCATATAATTGAGACCATTGCCGTTTCTGTGAGCTTTTGCATTTAAAATTTTTTAAAGGTTTGTTTGTATGAATGCTTTGCCTTCATGTCCGTATGGGTGCATCCCTTGTGTGCCTGGCATCAGCACAGGCCAGAAGAGGGCTTTGGTTCTTCTGGAACTGGAGTTATGGACGGTTGCGAGCCACCATGCAAGTGCTGAGAATTGAACCCAGGTCTTTGCAAGTGCTTTTAACCGATGAGCCATCTCTCCAGATCTGGGTTTTGCAGTTTTTTGGTTTCTGTTCTGCACATTCCATTTGTTAGACAGACAAAAGCTTTGAGGAAAAAATTAGATAGTATGCTGGGTGGTTCTTTCTCCAACTGTATTTGCCACATTGCTTGGATGGTGGAGAGCCACTAAAAGATCTGGCCTTTTGGATCCTGTTTGGGAAGAAAACTATTGGGGGCCTGGCGGAATCTTGCAGGATGGATTCCAGAAACACACAGTTGGAAATCATGTGAACGACCTTGGGATCCATTACAATCTTGACATGATGAGTGTGCAGACTAAGGAGATGAGACACCGCATATGGTCTGCAGTAGCCCGCGGCCAGCTCAGTGGCTCTGTTCAGCATGGCAGCTGGCACGGTCTTTGCAAAGGTGGATTGGTGAACTGACGGAGGTGGCACAGGTGTTGTCCGAAGTCCCCGATCGAATGAGATGCTGGGGCAAATAAGAATCGCATAATTCCGGCATTTAACTACAAAGGGACAAAAAGGGGAGAGGTGAAAAGGCAACATGGGGTTGAGGGAGGGCTTCTGTTTCAGATGTAGCAGCAGGAATGCATGCTCTGTGTGGATACAGAAACTTAGCAGAAAGGCAGGAGGCCAGGGGGTGAGCAAGCCTGCTCATTTGCTTGTGTGTGTGGTGTAGGGGCTCGTCTTGCCTCAAACAGAAGATTGACAGGTGCGTTTTCTTGAGACCGAAGCAGTGGTTGTGGAAATTGCCGGGTTCTCCTGTTGCTGTTAGTGTCGTTCCTGTCTTAGTTTGGTGTAAGTCCCTGTAGTGGGGTGTTTTATTAGACTTCTTGCATTTTCTTCAATGCAGACCTCCCTTGTGAATGTGGAGAAGTCAGTACATGGTAGGTGAATACACCAAGTGGGGCTTTCACTCTCTAAGGAGTCTTTGCCCAGACTTGATCCAACTGGGGAGCTTACACTGACTCCTGCCATTGGAGCTGTTACTGGAGAAACCGCTTACGGCCACATGCACAGCATCTTTCGCTGATGAGCCAGGTTCCCCAGATGCTGTTGACCAGAGATTTCCACTGTCATAAGCTCCGGCATTCCACAGCTGGCCACTATTATAAGCTTCACCGTATCAAAACGCGTCTCCAGCCGGTGCCCACGCTTTGCAGTGGAAACAGACTCGCTCTCAGTTTTGCTCATTTACAAATGTAGGATCATGAACATCCTGGAAGGCTGAAGGGTAGCTTTGTTGTTCTTATAGCTGTGGTAACGATGTAGGTCCTGACCTCAAATCTGCTCTTCAGGACCTTTTAAAATCGCCCTTTGGTTCCTTTCAGAGTCTTGGGTACAGATAAAGGACCAGGCAACAGGTGGAACCACAACCCTACTATGAGAGGTAAAGCCTCTGTGTCTCCATCGTCAGTTGTATTAATGAGTCCAGTTTGATATTGTATCAATAAAGCAGTCAGCTGGTCTACTCACCCCCCTTAGTTCTCCACATAACACTCTTACTGTGGGAAGAAACAGTACAGAGGCTTTGGCTCACCGTGTTTGCTCTGGCTTTCTGTGGAAGAGGGAAGATCTTGTCCACCGACCACCCCATGAAAGTCACTATCTAGATCCAAGCTACTGAATTGTGTTGAGCGAACTCTGGTCAATCCTGACTGGCTGTCCTGACAGGTTAAACAGACTCAGGCTAGAAGAGGCGTTTTCGGCAGGATAGATTCCTTTAAAGATGAATTTTAGCAAAATGCACGAGAGGATATTTGTTGACATAGTGCTGTTTCATAAAGCAGATGAAATATATACTGTATTTCATCAATTCTGTTTTCTTCTTTCTTGAGCTCGGGAACACTTTCTATTTCTCTCTGCTTGCTTGCAGTTGGACCATCTGGGAGATGCAAACTTCAGGTTGGAGTGGTGGGGGTGGGGGTGTGGAGACTTGGAGACCTTAAAGTTTTGCTGATCAATAACATGTGAAGGTTTTCAATAGGGGCACCATGCCTGCGAAGGCTTGGATTATCATGAAACCTCAGAATCGGCAAGTGGAGATTTCCCCAGACAAGTGAAATCCATCTGTAAGCTGTTTTGGAAAGCAGTGCCTACTCATGAAGATCATCTGTTCACATGGAAAACTTGCATTGGTTTGTTAAGAAATCCATTTGGAAGAGTGGTTTGGGAACATGGACTTATGTTCCCAACACATACCTGAATGTGGTTACCTAGCGCTAAGAGAACACTGGTAAACAGACACATACAACTACATTCTCCCGCAAGCATACACAGCATGCAGACGAAAGGGCCTCAGCATACAGATATCACCTCTGCTTGTGGGTTATGAGGTCATTCTGTAGATCACCGGATACCCGGCAGAAGGAATGACTTTTGTCTTCTCTGATTAATGGCCGCCCCACAGGCTGGAGCCCTAGTCCAAGTTCTCTGCAACTTAAAGTGATTCTAAGAAAATTTACACTAGGGGTGAGCATTGGCTTTATTAAAATGTAATAAGTTAACACACGGTATTTTGTCATTCTAAACAACTGAGATATTTTGTTAATTTTGTAATAATATAAAGAAAGCTGAAAGATTGAAGCACAATCCTGTAGCATGTGCTTACCTCTAGACCTTTGGAAATACCTGCACAAGGTTACTTATCTTTCAGTATTCTCAGGACACCAGTCAAGAGGTCAGAATAACAATATCTGCTCATGATCCAGTTCCTTTCTATGACTGCTTTGTTAATGCTTTTCTTTTGTTTTCCTTCCTTCTTTCTTTCCTTCCTTCCTTCCTACCTTCCTTCCTTCCCTTCTTCCTTTCTTTTTTCTTCCTTCTTTACTTTTAAAAATATTTTAATTATTCTCAGTTGTGTGTGTGGTGGGGTATAGCATGAATCTAATTGATCTTAATAAGAAAAACCCAGAGTCAGATATTAAGGATGTGAAAACTGAAAGATCAAAGAAGCAGAGCAACCAGGCATTAGTTCTTACCTCTGTAAAATCCTCAGACTGAATGGGATACCCTGTCTCTACACGTCCTCAGACTGAATGCTCCAACCAAGCTCCTGCCTTATATTCCTTTCTCTGCCCAGCCATATCACACCTGTCTCCACCTTCCTAGTGCTGGGATTAAAGGTGTGAACCACTACTGCCTGGCCTCTACGACTAACTAGTGTGGCTCGCTCTGCACTCTGATCTTCAGACAAGCTTTACTTGTTACAGCACAAACAAATATCACCACAGTCAGGGGACATCATTTGTCATTCACACAGTGTTGGATGTCCTGGAGCTGGAGTTACCAACAGGTGTGAGTCCCTTGATGTGGGCACTGGAGCTGAAATTGAATCTTTGGCTGCAAGTACAGCAAATATTCTAAACAACTGAACCATCTCTCTAGTCTTTATCCTTTTTTTTAATCAAAACATGCACATACATATACACTCATCCAATTTCTTAAGCTAAACCAGTGTGTGTGTGTGTGTGTGTGCGCGTGTGCGTGTGCGTGTGTGTGTGTGTGTGTGTGTGTATTTCCTTTGGCCTATCTCAGTCGCTCTCAAACCTGACAGCCCAGGACATCCACCTTGTGTGCTTTGAACGAGCAAATGATCATTCAACCCTGTGTGATTCAGGTCTGATGGACCTGGGCTGGTTTCCCCGATGGTTCTTATGTATAGTCTGAGTTGAAGCCCATGAAACAAGACTCTCCAGACATTAAACCCGCTGCCTTGTCATTTTCTATTTCCTTCTTAAACTATCTCCTGATTGTGCTATAGGAGTTTTGTGGCAACTTGAAAAGAGGAGGGAAAGTCAATTGAGAAAAATGCCTCCATAAGGTTAGGCTGTCCACAACCCTGTAGAGCATTATTTTAATCAGTGATTGATAGGGAGGGGCCCAGCCCACTGTGGTGGTACCACCCCTGGACTGGTGGCCCTAGGTTCTATAAGAAAGCAGGCTGAGCAAGCCTTGGGGAGCAAGCCAGTAAGCAGCACCCCACCATGACCTCTGCATCAGTTTCTGCCTCCAGGTTCCTGTCCTGCTTTGGTTCCTCTTTTGACTTCCTTCCAAGATGCACAGTGATGGAGATGTGTAAATGGAACAAGCTTTCGGGACGTGATGCTGCATCACAGCACTAGGATCCCTCACTAAGACACCCATGCTCGCTCTTTCAACATCAGTCAGAGTGTGGGCTCTTGGGGGCTTGTGGGACGGATCCTGAAGTCAGATTGCTTGGTCTTAAACCCTGTCCCATCCTCTATAAACTGTGGTGTCTTGAGTGAGTCATGTCCTTTTATAATGACTTGATTTTTCTCTGCCATCAGTTGTTACTTCTTATAGCTCTGACCTGGTGTCTTCATCACAAGCATCGGTTTGATTGGCAATTATAAAGCACAAGAACTGATATCTAGTACATTTTAAGAATGAGAGAACAGACCTTTAAAGTCGTTCTTTTCATTGATTTAATTCTTTCCTTAAGATCAGATAAAATCAATGCACAGTCTTTCTCAAGTATTTATCCTTTCTGCTCCTCACTGCCATTTAGATCTGGGTTTTAATGGTTCAGGGATGGAGTTGCTACAGCAGGAAGAGTCATCTCCGTCAGTGTTCTCAACGTGACGACGGAGAACTGTTTTCCTAGCTCCGTATTCCACCAAAATCGCTTATTTGTGATTATTTCAAGGCCCCAGTAAAACTTGCTTTTTGACACTGTCCCCAGACTGTTAGCACCCACACAAAGTGACCCTGTGGTGAACCTTGCCATGCTTTTGAAGTCAGGGTGACTTGGGCTTTATCAGCCCAGACTCATCTGGTCACTTCTCTGGATCCCAAAGCTAGACCCAAACAAGAAAGCTGTAAATTGCTTTCCAAGTATGTGCTGTCTGCAGGCTCCGCCTACCGCTGCCAAGTTCCAAGGGACTTGGATTTACAGGCATGGAAATGTGTGCAAAATGCCCCTTGGCCCTTGCTGTAAACTCATCTGCGAAGGCTACCTCACGGTGTAGAGAGTAGGTGGACTGCGTTTGCTCACTGATGGTCACCTGTTGATCACACGGTCCCATTTTCTTCCCGTTCTCACATATGTGAGCGTCACTCTCATTGGCTGAGTCCAAGGAGCACCGCCTGTGGTGACTTAAGTGTGAGGAGCCGGACCGTAGCAAAAACAACAGTAAAATTTTTATGAACTCACTTCAGAGAGGAGTCTAGACATCTCCTTTGCCTTTATCCACTTTTGATCAGCTCTTTTGAGCCAGTCCACCATACAGCACCCGGTTTCAGGGACGATAGCATCAGCTAACACGGGACAGGCAGCAGGGCACGCTGGCAGCTACGAGGACTCTGGGACATTAAGGGTTCAGTTGGCGTGTCTATTACCTCCATTTCTGTGACCCCTGTGTCCCAAAGTGCTTTAATAGTGAGTAAATAGTTCTCTTCAAAGGAGACTTGGTCCAATTTATCAGGACTCTGGCTATCTGGCTCTTGATACATCATTGCTGTTGCCTGTGAGGTCTTCTGTGGAGGAGAGGTTTTCACTGTGTGTCTTGAAATTGTGTCCATAGTGCGTGGTTTTTAAAAACTTTTGTAAATATCATGGTGTTAAGGGCGGAGCTCTTACACTCAAAATTGCTCACTCTTGCAAAGGCATTGAGGAGTCTTACACTAGAAAGCATATCCACTATTGAGTTAAATGCTTGTTCTAGAAGAATCTTTGCTGAGTGGGTGAAAAGTCTTTTACAATACCAAACAGCAGTAATAGCATCATGCAGGCTGTTGAACCATGCGGCATTGATTTGCCCATCTTCTGTCCATTTACGTGAGAAGCCTGGACTCCACTCTGCTCGGCATCATGTAACATGTCACTGGGTGCTGGGCAGCCACCCCAGCGCACTCCGGTGCAACAAGAGCATGCTGATAACATTTCCACTCCTCATGCAGCTTCTGCAGGTCTTCAAGCGACTCCCAAGGAGCAGTCCAAGCCTTAGAAACCCCCTTGTGTCTGAAGTCTTCTTCTCAGGGAGAAACCCTGGGGGAGGGGTGGGAATGGGAACGGTTATTTTCATAAACTGCTCTGCTCCAGGAAGCTGCTTGTTACAGCGAGTCACGTTTCTCTTGTTTACTGGCAGGGGACATTACTGTTGCGTAGTTCTTTTGTTCTCTCCAAGTGTAATCTCTGTCACACATGGAGCGCAGACAATGTAGATGACCCTGTCTTCCATGCACAGAGTTCCCTTTCAAGATATTGTTGTCCTTCCCTGGGCCCGAGTTCCATTTTAGTGCAAAAGAGAAAAAAAAAAGAAATGAAAAGAAAAGGAACAATAGAGATAAATTTAGACACTGATGGGAAAAGTCGAACGGCTCACTGTCCACCCTGGGAAGCCACGCCCGCAGGCCTCTTCCTCCAACCTTCCCAGGGATCCCCAGCCACACAGGGTAGCTCCTGTGAGCCAAGGCAGACAGATGATTAACTTGAGACTCACCCCTTCCGTGATAAGTTCATGTCCCAGGCGTCCCTTTTCCCTTTTCTAAAACAACACAACAAAACAACACACACACACACACACACACACACAGAGCAAAACAACAGCATCTAGCCTACAGTTAATCTCTCTGAACTTGACCCTTAAAAGCTGTTTTCCTTTGCAAGCAGAATGCTCCGATCCTTTCTGACTTTGTTAGCCTGGTTTCCCCAGTGGTCTGTAAGGAGGTCTCTATCGGGCTCATCCTTCACTCATTCTCATTCAGAACCAACAGCCCCCAGCAGCCCCGTCTCTTCTATTTGTATACTCTCTGTGCCCTCTAATTCTAGACGATGTAAATGGACCGCTGCAGCGGTGTGGAGAGACGTTTATCAGCGTGTGAGGTGGGTGACGGGTTCTGTCTGAGAGTATCTAAACGGTGCTCTATTTGTGTCAAGATCTATGTGTCTGCTGCAGCGGCCCAGATAATAAGTGCAATAAGAGTGCAATCTCTTCTTGGGCTGTCTTGTTAATGAACTGTGAAACTAGACTGATGCCGTCCTGAACACATAGCGCTGTGTCACCGGGAAATAATGCGAGGCCTGAAGCCCTCTGTCGCGCCCCCTGCGCATCGTGGTTTGTCATCACCGTCTTCCACTTTTCAGTATCTTTAGTGATTATAAACACACTGAGTAGGAGCTATGGTTTATACATGAATGTCACTAGCGTAAGTGTGTTTATTCATAGCCGGGTTCTGAAGCAAATGTACGAAGTCCACATGGCATTTCTATTTGCACATGTCAGACATAGCTAAATGACCTGCATAAGTACAAATACACTTTATTCCATCCAGCTAAGCAGATACAACGACCTGAGAACAGTTTCCTAAGCCTGCAAGCTTTCTCTTTAGCTTCAGTTGCTCTTGGGGAGGGTTTCCCTGCCGTCTTTCGCTCCTTAAATCTCTCATTCACAATCACAGATGGAAGAGGATGTGGCAGGGCCGAGGGGAGGAAAGTAGACAGCTATCCAAAACACACAGATGAGTGAGGAAACAGAGACAGGGCTGAGAAAGAAAAATCCTGCCATTGCTTGCTTTTTAATCCCAGGGAAAAATATAACTGGCTACTGGCCAACCAGCCCACAGTGACCATGGCTAAAATGGTTTAACAGGGAGACACGGGACACGAAAAGAAACTCCAGTTTGCATGAACCTTTTATAATCTCACAAAGTACAAACAGTTTTGTAGTATTTGAAAAAACATAACTCCACCAAAATCCTAGACATATTTTGCAATAGAACAGGGCACTCTCAGATATTCAAAGCTTTTTATAAATCAACACCAGACTTTTGAGCTCTGAATTCCTCCAAAGCTTTCTCCTCTGATATCTGCGAACCCTGTATGGTCCTAACCCAGCATCATCTTGCCAGGACAGCTCAGAGCTCTCTGGCTGGAGATGCCCGACATCTAGAATGTGTCTCCTCGTTCTGGACACCACGTCTCATCTCCAGCCCCAGCGCTGCGCCTCTTCCTTTCACCTTGTCACGTTTATCTCCTTGGGCTGTTATCGGCCCCTTTAGTCACTGCCGTGTTGTTTGCTGCCAAGTGAAGATGTTCCTCCTGTGTTAGAGGAGATGAAGCTGTGCTGTCTGGTTTAGGGGATGCAACGCAGAGGAGATGCAAGAGAGGTGAGGGGTGTTTATAACACTTACCCATTGGTTACAGTGTTAGGAACGCATGCCAAACACGTTATGGCGTGTTTCTTTTATTTGCTGTGTCTTCTTACTCATGATGGCGAATGTTGGTGAGTTTCCTGGTAGGATGGATGTGCAAGCAATTGTGAGTAACAGCTGCCACAGTCACAGGAAAGGTGGATCAGTGTGAGAGTAGACAGGACACTGTGGGACAGGGCTTTTCATGGTGGATATGCAGTAGTATCTCGGGTTGTATATCTCTTGCTGGGGACTGCCCCATGCACTGCAGGCTGCTTGAAAGTCCCTAGCCTCTACACATTAGACACCAGTAGACATACAACTGGGACTCTTGTGGTTATACTGTCTTAGGACTCTGCCCAGTCTTCCCCCTGTTTGAGAAGCACCTAGTTAAGGTCTTGCTGCAGCAACAGTCATGTCTTCTCTCACGCTTACTCTGTCTCAGGTCAAGTGAGAGCGTCTTTATCCTGCACATGTCTCCTGAGACCTTAACACTCATCATTTCCTGAAGTCACCGTTCATGAGTCACCTCTGTGGGGAGGTGCCTGTCCATCTTTTTTTTTTTTTAACAGTGCACCACTGCCAACAATCCCATCACCTCTTCCGTCTTACTAATTTTACTTCATATTATGTTTTCCTTCCTGGACTGATATTTTTACTGGTCACCTGACTTGTGGTTGACCTCACTCACAAGAACTTAAAATCCAGTGAAACTGAGGCTTGGAACGGTCACTGATATATTCTGTATAGAACCTGGCCCTTGTGGGATGGACGTATGTAGTTTGTTGAGTCAGTGAGTGACTGACTGAGCTATCTGCCCTGTTGGAGACAATCCAGAATCAATAGGCTGCTGGGGAGAAACACTTCAGGGGACTTTTCTCATGGCCATGGGTAGACTGCCCACAAGTCCTCCAGTCTTCTTTTGTGATTATTTAGTACTCTGGCTTCTTCCCACCATGGAGGAGTTATTTCAAAGGTGATAGTTCTCATATGCAAGTTGAGTAGCTCCGTGGTATTTAGTTTTTCTTTCCTGTGGAAAAGAACTTTGTAAGACTGTCGTTCCTTTGTCCTTTGCTAAGTTGTTAGGAAAATGCTGAGGAACTGAAGCTAGAAATTCAGCCAACTGCTCCACACCTGAGTCAAATTCCAAGCTTCCTGGGGTAGTTTCTCATCAAGAGGGAAGCAAACTGGGGAAGCAAGCTGGATCAAAATGGGCCAGAAATGTCCATGCTGACTAGCACTGAATGTGTCCTGTTGGCAGAGTGACTCTGGATTCACGAACAGCTCATCATTTGAGGGGACTATAGGACCCCCACATTCCCAGTCTTGAAATGAGAGGCTGCTAGGAGATTATGAAATGGCTTGGGAACAGGTGTGTTGCTGAGGGTCTTCAAGCTTTTACCATCCACACGCCACTATTATTATGTTGGAGAAAATATGACTTTGGCTCGGGGGCAGTGTGGTGATTTGAAAGAAAATGGTCCCCAAAGGGAGTAGTACTATTTGGAGGGGTGGCTTTGTTGGAGTAGGTGCGGCCTGGTTGGAGGAAGTGTGTCACTGTGGAGGCGGGCTTTGAGGTCTCATATATGCTCAAAAAGCTGCCCAGTGTCTCTGACCACTTCCTGCTGCTTGAGTAAGATGTAGAACTCTCAATGTGTTATCCAGCACCATATCTGCCTACACGCTGCTCTGCTTCCCTCCATGATGATAATGGACTAAATCCCTGAAACTGTAAACCACAGTGAAATATTTCCCTGTATAAGAACTGCCATGGTCATGGTGTCTCTTCACAGCCTAACTAAAACAGGCAGTATCTAGAATTCAGACAGCCAGGGGTCAAGTACAGCTCCAACCTCACTGATGGACACATTGGTGAACATACAAGCCTTATCTTTGAGCTCAGCCTCGTTCCCTCATCAGTAGAGTGTAGATACATATTATATTACCTGTGGAGTTGTTGGGTTTATTAAATGTGGCCATTTGCTGAAGTCATGGCACAGCATTGGCTATCAGAAGCTCTCAGGCCTGCTGACCTTGTGCTAACACAGTATAACTCCTTTCCCAGTTTAGACAAAACCCTGAGAACATGGGCGTGGTGTGCTCTCTGGTTTCGCTGCACTCAATCCTGGTGCAGTCTAGGCAGAAAAAGCTGAAGTAAACAATGGAAAATACCTTATTTTTCTCATTCATATAATATCTACCACACGCATTTGCATAAATAATATTTGTTTATTATGACAATTTGAGAAATTTAGAAAAATCATAAAGGAAAAAATGGGCTATAAAACTTCAGCCTGTATGCATAAGTACTGAGGGGAAAAGGGAGCTTTATCTACCTTCTTTAACAATAAACTCTTTATATTTCAGTAAGAGCCAGTAGCTATTTTGTGAACACAGCATACACACATGCATACAAAAAAAATGCAGAACAAAACTCTGTCCCACTGTCTCCAGACAACACCCCTAGCGCATTGTGAAATTTCTTTACAGAAACTTTCTCACACTGGATTTGGAATTTGCTCTAAAATATAATTTTATTTTCTGATTTTTTTAATTATAAAAGAAATTAAGAACAGGAAGCAGATAATACACAGAAAACTGACCTAGAATGACTCATGTATGGAATCAGCCTTTCTCTCTCTCTCTCCTTCTCTCTCCACATCCTCATGTGTGTATGTGCATGAAAACAGAAAAGTCTGTTTCTGGCTTTCTGTGTGTATGTCTGTATATATGTCTCTGTGTGTCTGTCCCTCTGTGTGTTTGTGTGTCTGTCTGTATGACTCTTTTTCTCTCCTTCTCTCTCTGTATCCCTCTCCCCCCCTTCCCCTACCAGCAGGTATTCTATCGCTGAGCTGTATACCAGTTTTGAAATCAACATTTTGCGAAGCAGTGAGACCTGGTGTTTAGAACCAGCTGTGTGATTTTCAGTGTCAAACTCTCAAGGCTCAGTGTTCCTACCAGAGAAGCGGGACAATAATGTTGTCAATTTTATGGATCAAAACAGCAAATGTACCTGTGGCAAAACTGGATCACAACAGAGCTGCGGTTGCCAGCATCAGCTTGTTCCCATCCTTCCGTGGGCAGGCTGCTCTGACACTGCCCACTCAGCTTATAGTTTGCTAGCAGGGAGACTCCTACCTTCCCCCCATCTTGCTTTGTTGATTTGGGCCTTAGACAGATTCTTGGAGAGGAGTTTCTAACTATGTGGTTGACTCTGAATTCAAGAGTGCCTCAGAATGAAACCTTCCAACCCAATGTGTGGATACTAATGCAGAGGGTCTACAGCTCAAGGTAAGAAAGACTAGGGAGGTTGATCAGCTCCAGTGTGTCAGAGAATGACAAAGAAAGACTGATGTCATAGTTATAACCACCGACTTGAAGCCCACGACCATCTAGGGTCACCTGACCTCCAGCCTACCTGTCATGGAATTTTCTACTTTGGAGTCTCTCTCATTTGAACATCAGGATTTTTTTTTTTGCTAGCAAAAATGGCCAGAAATAACAGTTGTAAACAATATTGTTGTTATAAAGAATTTCAGAAACTTGAAAGCATTTCTATGGTCCCTGTTTAATAATTCTCAAAGATATTGCCTCTGTCCGTATCCTCAGAAGATGAGCCAACACGCTGTTTGTTTGGGATATTTTATAGACCCCACTGGAGTTCCCTTTCTATTTTAATATCGTGTGTGTAAGTGTTTGAGTGCATTTTGTTTCTTAAAGAATGACTTTAACTCTACCTGGTATTTGCCAACATTAAATACAGTTCGCTCTTTTTTTCTTCTTCCCTTATCCACTGTAAAGGATGCTAACAGATGGAAGAGCTATTATATAAGGCACGAATTCCTAAGAGAGCTCTATGTCTGAGGGAAACAGTCTCAATTTAATGCTTGGGGGGAAAAGGATGATAGTAGCCTCAGCCCATGACATGTAGTGGTCCCTGCTACACACATGCAGAAATACTCATCACATTTGCCATTTGAGTAGATCTGACGAATTGCATCATTGTTGGGGGGTTGTGAATATTTAATATGCCCTTCCTAAGCTATTCAGTGTTTTCCAAGTTTCCTGTAATGAACACTTACAAATGTTGGGAAACAATGTGATTCTACAGAAATCTTATTTCTCAGATGATGTAATCATGCCCATGTTCCTTAAGACCATATCATTGGGCCACGCTTTTCATAACACAAATGTTCTTTGTATGGATATATTTTTTGGATATATATTACTTTGTTGGATCAGAAATGACTTGAGGTTAGGGATGGGGGTCTTCTGTTCTTGAAGAAATACCCTGTCTAAGAAATACCTAACATACTGTCAGTGAACCCCACTCAACTGACCATATTGAAGAAAGCGATCAGGGATTAATAAATGGTATTTCCCTTTAGCCATCAGATTAACAGTTCACGGTTACAGAGGAAATGTAAGAAGTCCACTCCCGTTCAGTCCTTACTGGGTTGTTAGTGGTGATACCGATGTAAGAAAAGAGGTTTTTCAGGAAAAAAAGCAATTTCTCCCCTTTATAGCCATATGTAAATAGTTCTGGTGTTAGAGCCTTTCCCACAGATAATTTTCCTGCTGTGCTGCTGATAGAAGCTGCTTGGCTGTGGGCATGCAGGATTAAATGAATTCATGGTCAAACACCTCAGTTACCTCTAGAAGTGCTTGTCCCTTGAGATTCTGGCTTGCTGTGGAAATCCCTCCAAATCAAAGCAACATCTGTGATCTTAAGCAAGCCATCCATAGTAGGCTTCTGTTAAAATAAAAATGTGATGGGAATGGTGGGGTTTAGCATCTCAGACTTGATACACCAAACAACCATCTGTGAGAACAAACCACACCAAACCAAACCAAAACCCAAATACCTTGTTTGGCTAGTCAGACGAGATGTGGGACTTGGGAATAGAAAGAAGTCCACTAGGCGGATGTAGTTGGAAACCCAGGAAGCCAGGGATCAGTCTGAGGATTACAGGGACTAGTTAGAGAATTTTTCAGGTGATTTGCTGGGTGAGGGGCATTCGGATTCTTTCAGGCTTGAAGGTGCATGCTCATGCATTGCCTTGTTGCTGAGGTTTCCACACTGTTGCAGTCTTCTTGACAGGACTGGTCCACTGTGCACAGCACGTGTGGTCAGTGATCTTCAGTCTAAGGCATGTACAATGTTAATAGCAGCCCCCAAAGTCCCTGAGTCCCAGGGCCCCTCTCTGTGCCTGGCAAGGGAGCAGTCGTACACGCCCTTTGCCTCAGACACAAGGACAGCTCTCCCTGGAAGAATGGGAGGTGAGCCAGTTTGCTAATATGAAATGAGCAGAAGCATTATCAGCACTCCCAGAGTAATTAGGGAAGGTGATACGAGCAAATTGGAACCTCAGATGAACTCCCAAGGAAAGACGTTCACAGACGGAGCGAAGCCGAAGTCTGCGAGAGCGCCCTGCCAGAGTAGGAAGTGCACACGGCGGAATAAAGGGTGGTTCCTAAGGTAAAAAATACAGCGTGAGGAGATGGATGCTGCAGAGGTGGGTGTGAATATCCACCCACCCTGGGGAAACACCAGGGGAAAATGACGGAACCCTGAGTAAAACAGATTATCTTGAGAAACACACCACGACACATGCAGTCATAGGCTGTACTTTCAACAGCATGGTTCTCAGTCTCAATTAGGACCACATAAGAAGGACTCTCTGGGTGGACAGAGATGACCATGAACTGCTTGCACTGGAATCTTGGCACTGTGTGGAGCTGTGAACCCCCTTCCCGTGTGTTCCCTCTTCAAAATTCAGCATTTCAGCTCTTGCTGGAGAGCTCAGACACACTGCCCCGCCAGCAAGCAGGTCCTGTGCCAAGCAGCTAGATCTCACTCTTGCTAGGGAAGAACATTGTTAACTAAAATAGTTTGTCTTTAGATGCCAAAGGAAATCAAATTGTAATCAAGAGCTGAGAAGGGGCTGGAGCCATCGAGGCTGTCCACTCTAGACTTGGCATCTCTGCCTGTTCCCAGGCTTGTTAAGTCTGCTACGTTTACAGAAGGAAAGGCTTTATTGCTTTCAGAATTTGTTTTAAATAATGCCTCAGTGCGCCACTGGTGGAACAGACAGAACCTGAGTCCATGGCTTTCTCTTGGGGGCTTGGGCATACAAAAGATGCAGGGTAGGAGATTTTAGTGAGATGGTCCAGGGAAGACAGGGTGTATTCAGCTGAACTGTGAAGATACAAGAGAAACCGATCAAACTACCACAGAGAGCCTGTGGTGGGAATGTGTTGCCAGCGGTGTGGAGAAGGGGGAGTTCAGTGGGTAAAGGCACCTGCTACCAACCTGCCCCTGTGTGTTCCGTCCCTGGGACCCATTTGGCGGCAGAAGAGTCAACTCCCATAGCACAGGTCTCTTTTCGCGTCTCCACACATGTATACCCCCTACCACACACACATAAATGAATGTGTTCAATTTAAAACAGTGGAAACCTTTCTCTGCAGGCCCAAGAGATACCGTTATGTTGACTGAAGAATTTAGTTCAAAGGTCTAGAGGGATGATTCAGTGGTTACCAGCCCTGGCTGCTCTTTCAGAGTACCCAGGCTTGATTACCAGTACCCTCAGGTGGCTCAAAGCAAACTCCATTCCTAGGGCATCCAGCACCTTCACCTGGCCTCTGCAGCAACTGTGCACATAATAGGCAGGATCAGTGCAAGCAAAACACCCAAACGCATAAAAATCTGAATATAATAAAATAATTCAAATTCAAATTAGATGCAAGGATTAAATGCTTATCAACAAAACTGGTACTTAAATATGCGATCTCATTTAACCCCTGTGCCAAGATCTGAAGTTTAGCTTGTTACTCATGCTGTGATTCGAGAATCACGGCTCTTCTCGTCTCAGAGCCGGGGAATCACGGACATTTGCAGCTGTGCTCAGTTCAGGTCATTGGCAGCCCACAGCTCTGCTCTTTCCCATAGGCTCATGGCACTGGACAGGTTGATTGGCCTCCCTGTGAAAGGGGGCAGAGGAAGGAGCGACCTCCTTAGCATCCTTGCATCCCTCTCCTCAGTTTCTCCGGGCTGGGACCTAGGTGGCTCCAGATCTCTGCACAGTGCTGATCTGATCTACTCCCCTTCATTCTTGTTTGTTGAGCTCCTCCTAAGCAAGGACATAGAAACAAGGCTTTGAACCCCACAACACCGTGCGAGTGAGCATGGCTAAAAATGAGACTGTTGAGTGTGTAAACCAGAGGCTGCCTCCTGGGTTGGGTCGGACAAAATAGATAACACAGAGAATGAAAAGAATAGCCTCGTGTGGTGGTGTCTGCATTCCCAGCACTTGGGAGGCAGAGGCGGAAAGAGCGGGAGTTCAAGGCCATCTTTGCCACCACAAGACCCTGTTTTAAACAATGACCAAGGAAAGGAAAGGGAATTTCTTTTCATTTCCAACATAAGTAGGAGAAAGCATTTCCCAGAGTTTAGAGAATAATCCTGGGCTATCTGTTTATTTAAAGTTTTTTTTTCCTAAAAAAAAAAACTGATTTGTTTTAAAATGAGAAATGATAGAGAAATTGTTTTCCTTCACTTCTGAAGCATGATATGCAGTTGGTCCCCGCCTCATGAAGCTGATAGATACGCTCATCACTCTTTGCTTCTCTTTCACAAGTGATTTCTTTTTTAAACGAGGAAAAGTTAGGAAATACAATGAATTGAATAGAAATCACAGGGTAGGACTGCACTTAAACCCTCCAAGTTATTTATTTCTTCTAATTCCATTTAGCAGAAAGTCAAGCACACATTTAGGCAGGCGATTCCCCCAAATTAAAAAAAGAAAGAAAGGAACAACAAAAGAGCCGAATGCTTTGAGGACTAATGGACTGGGCTGGGGCATCTTACAGCAACATTGTAGCAAGGTTTATATATGGAGTCTGTCTTCCTCTTTGGCACCCGTTCATGAGTGCTGGCAGCAGGCTACTATAAAACAAAACCCTTTGCATCAGCACGGGATAGCCGAACTGTCCTCTGCTCGTCATGCCACAGCTCTTTAATATTTGGGTTAGTGGGGCCAAGGCGGGGAGGAAGCTATTATCCCACCAGAGGCTCAGAGGGGAACATTAAAGTCATCAGAACTGGCAAAGCCAGGCCTTTTCTTTGAACACAGGAATCATGCTTCTATTCATGGTGACCCCTTGCAGAGGGCAGCGGAGAGAAGAACACGCCTGGGCTTCTATTCCAGAGGAGTCCTTTATAAGGTCTCTTCGCGCCCTCCAGAAATAGAAGAGACTTGCTTTTCTGGCAGAGGGAGGTGAGAGGGACGTGTGAAGTGGGGCGGAGAATCTAAAACGCAGATCTTTGAAGATGCTCTAAAATGCAGTGGGAAACAGATCTGCAAACACACAGGGCACCCGAAGAAGCAGAGGTCAGAGGCAGGGGGATCTAGGGTAGTGCTGGGCCAGAGCATTTGGCCAAAGTGAAGCAGCTCTGCTTCCTTCTGAGGGACGCCTCTGAGCCCTCGTTTTGGAGGAGCTGCCGACCACTGCTGCTGGCCTTCCGTTGAACATCAGCATCCTCCAGATGGGGACAGCCGCTCAGAGTATGAATTATCTCCCCCAAAGAGAGGTTCTTTCTCTCCACATCTTTGCTTAAAGTTTATAGGCAATGATCTTACATTGTGATAAAGACAACAAAAGCCTGCCCTGTCTACTCTGGGAGCATCCCCAGCTCCCTTGACAAAACAGCTCCCCCCTCACCCCATCTTTCAAGGATCACAGTCTAGAGAGAGAGACCTCGGCAGAGATTTAATCCAAAGAAAGTCTTTCCTCAACATTTAATAATAGAAGGGTAGACCTGAGGAAAATACCAAAACCCTGTTTATAGAAACACTAGGGGCATTTGTGCCCATCAAAAGTAGAGCCAGGAAACGCTACCACCTCTCAGGCATTTTCTAGAACCTCTCTCCTTGAGTATTTTTTTTTCAAGAGGGATTAATCTTATAGTTGTGTGAAATGCTCCCAGACTTCATCTGGGGGCTGTTTGCCATTGTCCAGATAGTGGCATAAGCACCGTTAGACATTAAAAAATACAATACAATAAGTGAGCACTCTTGCCAGAGATCATTCAGCATCAAGTCCCCGTCCACGCAGCCACATAGTACTTCCTCTGGGGGTGATCTAATGCAAGGGACAATACAGAACAAATAAATGGATTTCCTCCCCTTTGGTGACCGAGCTGTCCCCATTGTGTATGTCTTCATGGGGTATTGAAAACTGGGAAGTGTCTTGACAAAGGACGGCTCTGGCCTGCAGGATTGAAGGTTCTTTCTCACTATTCTCTGTTCCTCAGATAAGTCCGTACATTGTTTTCCCAGGTCAACCAAGTCTGTGACTAAGCATAGGGTGCCCGCCACTGAAGTGGGCACTGATGGTCGGACTGGCCAGTGAGGGGACCCTTGGAAATGTCCCCTTGTTTTTTATAGAATAGGCTGGGTCATGGGACCTCTGTGGTTGATCAAGAAGACCAAATCTGGGATAGGGACAAGATGTGGACTTGGTGTTTATATATGTACACGCCAGGTTGTGCAGAATAAAAGTGCAGAGTTGGGGTGTAGTCCAGGAGTCTAATCTGTCCAAAGGAGTGGGCTTTACCCCTCAGTGCAAGGAGAAACAGACAAATTGAGATAGTGAGAAAGTGACCGAGATTCTAGAACGAAGTCTCATTTTGGTTCTGTAACCAGAGGACTCTAGAAAACACACTCACAGGCTTCCTGGGGACTCTGCAGAGTGGAAAGCAGAAAGGAGCCTCCCAGCTTCTGTAGAGGCGCCTGGTCCATCCTGTCAAACAGACACACCAGAGGCCACTCTATGGGCTGCCCTGGTCCTAACCTGGAACATAGAGGCGTTCATGGGTTGCATAAATAAATGTTCACTGTGAGCAGAGTACTGTGAAAGAGGCAGATGTATTTAAGACACACTCCCACACATACGGGGTTACATCACTGCCGGATTTAAACACACGCAAGGCCTAAATGACTTCATCCCAGAAAGGCCATTGTCTCGGTTCCTACTCCATCACGTGTCTCTTTTCTTCACCACTCTCTGCATGCTACCATGGCTCTGCCTTTGTTTTCCCTACTACACCTGGAACACACTTGGCCAAGAAACAATGTTCGCCCCTGTGAAGGCAACTTCCCCTCATGGCTCTCAGGCCTTTGTCTCTCAGAGGAGGGTGTCCCCCTGCTGAGTCTGTGACACTTTCTGGTTGTGCTGAGTGGCCAGAGTGACTGCTCAGGCTCTTGCTTCCTGGGCTGCTTTTCCTTACTTATTTCACGTATGTATTTCTAAGTGTTGCTCCTCAAAACCAGATCCCAGTGCTTCTAAATTGCTCAACTCGCAGACTTCCCAGACCATGACATTCCGTGACATATACACTGGCTAAGAATGTCCAAACTTTGCAGTGTATTCTGAAGACATTCATCTCTCCACGGCCGAGGCAATGCCCACACTCACTCCTGTGGAAAATTCCACAAGGGCATCCAAGGTTTCTTGCCATCTTATCTCATTGTCCTGTAACCTTATCTCCCCAAAAGACTGCAATCTAGCCAGACCAGACCATCTCCAGTTTCTATACAAACTGTGGTTTCTGCATCAGAGCTTAGGTGATATTTTACTATTTTATAATGATATCCATTCTGCACGATTCCTCTGTGTCTTACCCGTTTGCTATCGTTGGCCCTGTTTTCTCTTTTGCCTGTTTGTTTTGTGCTAACCACTCAGGAGATTTCAGCGTGTTCACAGTACCCTTCAAGTGTCTTCACTGCCAAATTCCAGGATGTTTTCACAAAACCACTAAAGTAATTGTGGAAGTTCTGTTCACCACCCGGGCAGTGCGATCCTTCACTGGAAAACGTCTCTACCGTACTGGGCTGTAGGCAAGTCTGCGGGGACATTTTCTCTATTAATGCTTGAGACGGGAGGGCACAGCCGACTGTTGCTGGTGTCGCCCCCGGGCAGGTGGTCCCGGATTGTCTAAGACAGTAGACTGAACAGTCATGGGGTATAACCAGTAAGTAGCACTCCTCCATGGTCTCTCCTTCAGGCTGCCTCCAGAGTCCTGTCTTCATTTCCTACCCTGAGTTACAGCTATAAGCTATAACCAACCCGTTCCTTCCCAAGTTGTTTTTGCTTACGGTTTTGACACAGGACCAGAAACCTAACTAAACGGAAATGGGCACCAGAAAGGTCATATTGCAATGTCAGACCTGATGGCATTGCCTTTGGGAGGGTTGTAGTGGCATTTGGAACTTCGGGCTGACAAAAGTCAGCAAGCGCTTAGAGCACTCTGCAGGAATTTGAAGGACAATGCTGAGAGCAAGGCCGAAGATGGAGGCTGGGGTTGTGATGCTGCAAAGAGAAGCAAAGATTGTCTGTCACGGCTGTTTGTATGATCTTTTGAATTGAGAATCCGTAGTTTTGATTCAGCTGGGACTGAACAGTCAGCTGTGAGGAGCAAGAGATCAGCATCATTGAGATGAAGTCTTCTGGGAGGTGTTTCCGCAGAGTCTGTTCCTTTCCTCTCCCTTCCCTTCCCTTCCCCTCCCCTTCCCCACTTCTTCCGTGTCCCCTCTCCCCTTTCCTCCCCTCCCCTCCTCTTTCTTCCCTTCCCTTCCCTTCCCTTCCCTTCCCTTCCCTTCCCTTCCCTTCCCTTCCCTTCCCTTCCCTTCCCTTCCCTTCCCTTCCCTTCCCTTCCCTTCCCTTCCCTTCCCTTCCCTTCCCTTCCCTTCCCTTCCCTTCCCTTCCCTTCCCTTCCCTTCCCTTCCCTTCCCTTCCCTTCCCTTCCCTTCCCTTCCCTTCCCTTCCCTTCCCTTCCCTTCCCTTCCCTTCCCTTCCCTTCCCTTCCCTTCCCTTCCCTTCCCTTCCCTTCCCTTCCCTTCCCTTCCCTTCCCTTCCCTTCCCTTCCCTTCCCTTCCCTTCCCTTCCCTTCCCTTCCCTTCCCTTCCCTTCCCTTCCCTTCCCTTCCCTTCCCTTCCCTTCCCTTCCCTTCCCTTCCCTTCCCTTCCCTTCCCTTCCCTTCCCTTCCCTTCCCTTCCCTTCCCTTCCCTTCCCTTCCCTTCCCTTCCCTTCCCTTCCCTTCCCTTCCCTTCCCTTCCCCTTCCCTTCCCTTCCCTTCCCCTTCCCTATTTCTTTTCTGTCCCCTCTCCCCTTCCCCCCTTTCCTTTCTGTGTGCGCAGTCCTGGGGACTGAACTCAGGGCCTCCCGCATGCTAGACAAGCACTTCCCCCGTGAGCTGAGGTGTACCCCCAGACCTTATAAAAAGCCATTCACTTTGAAACTTGAGTCTACCCATTTCCGGGTTGGTTAGTATTTGTAGCCCTCCTGTTTCAGCCTCTTTGTCTGGGACGAGGGCAGTACCAGCATGCCTGGTGTATCTTCTTACTCTTGGCAGCCTTTTGGAATATGGCGGTGTTTAGTTTTAAGGAAATCCAGTTTATCTTTCTAAGTCGCTCACACTTTGGTGTTACATCCAGCAAACCACGGCCTCAGGTAAGTGCTTGAAGTGGTAGGAACTTCCCTTTAGGGTTTCCGTGATTTATATCTTGTTAGGTGTTTGGTCAATTCTGAGTTATTGCTTACATTGTTTGGAGACCCAGCCTCGCTGCATGGGATGTGGGTACCTATTTGGCATTATTTCATGAAAATCCTGTTCTTTCCCTTAATGTCTTCCCAGCACTCTGGTTGATAACCAGCTGACTATGAGCAAGCTGCGGTCCTTACAGACTGAGCTGGTTCCCTGTGCATCGTCCTCAGGGCAGAGCTTGCTGTTTTCATTACCATTCACTGCTTAAACTGTGAATCTGGGGAATGTGACGTTCCTAACTTTGTTCTTTATTTGAAAGATGATTTGGGCTGTTGTGGTTGCTTGCATTCCCCTACATATGAGTTTTGGGATCAGTTTGTCAATTTCTGGCAAAAAAACAAAAATAAAAGAAAGAAAAGGCCAGCTGGAGTTCTGATGGGCGGTGTTTTGAATCTGTAGACCAGGATTTGCCATCTTAGAACTGTTGTCTTCGCTTAAAAACACGAGCTGTTTCCCCATTTACTGATATACTCTGTGATTTTCTGCAGTGGTGTTCCGCGGTTTTCTGTGTCTGCCTTGCACGTATTTTGTTCAGCTTTCTCCTCAACATTTTATTCATTTTGACATTGTTTTAAGAGGAATTGAATTCTTGGTCCCGCATTTTTGTTGTTCATTGTTAGTGTATAAAATACAATTGATACTTGCATATTGATCTCAGTAGTTCTATTAGTCGCTCTCTACACAACCCCCACTTCCTCTTTTTCTCCCCTCTGTGTGTGTGTTCTTGGACAACCTCTCCTTTGTCTATCCAAAGTCTTGTCACCATCTGACAATGAGACGCAGTCTGACTTTTTTTCTCTCTAGTCTAATACCTTGTACTTAATTTATTTTCAATTGCGTACATGCACGTGTATGTGTGTGTCTATATGTGTGTGTTTGTGTCTGCACGTGAGTGCAGGGGCCTGTATAGGCCAGCAGAGGGTGTCAGGTCCCCTTCAACTATCCTGGAAGGAGGCTGCTTCTCACTGATAATGTTTACCTCCAGTGTTTCCAGAAGCTCCTGATCCCTCTGTGGTAAGATTCCTTTTCTGATCATGTTCACAGATTTGAAAGGTCTCTCTTCTTGAAACCCAGCACGACATCAGCACTATTCAGAGGCTTGTGTATAACTCTTTCTGAGGTTTTTTTTCAGGTTTCTTTTCCTTGGTGAAGACTGTCTATGGGTTGAGCCCAGGGCCTGGAGCACACTTGGCAAGTGCTCTGCCACTGAGCTCTACCTCCTTCTTGTTTTTTTTATCATGACTTCATTTGCTCAATGGGGCCACTGCCTTGTGCAGCCACAATGCTAAGCAACTTCTAGAGACTGTTTTTAGACAATGCCTTTGGGATTCAATGTCTTTATATCTTGGTAACAAAATCTTGTTTTACATATATGTAATTTTGAAAGAACAAATAAAAATTTTTAAGGGAAACTCTCAAAAGTAATGCTAAAATATACCTTATTTAACTTAGTACAGTTGGGTCTCTATCGTTCAGGGTTTTTATCTTCGTGAATTTTAGCAAGCATGATTTAAAAAGTTTGGGGCAAAAGGTATATCAGTACTGATATGTACTTCCATGCAATTATTCTATAAATAAAATATTAGGATTATAGGTCATTGATGGTGTCCAGCATGCACCTCTGAGTTGCAATAGCATGGGTTATGTGCAGTACTACACAGTTTAATAAGGAACTTGAGTACTCAAAACATAACCCACGTAGAAGATTCCTAACAGGCCTTTCTACTCCCAAGTGTATAAAGCAACAGCACATATCAACTTGTTTAAGGCTTTTTGTGTGGAAACAATCGATCTATTTTTAGATTTCACACAATTAAGATTCTTGCATTTTTCTAGACATACCAAAGGTTTCCTAATAAGTGAATTAAAAATTTTGTAACCTTTATTTTTATTTCGTGTATTGCTTTTTTTTTTTTGCCGGCTTACATGTCTGTGCAGCAGTGTCTGCAGAGGCCAGAAGAGAGCACTCGACACACAGGTACTGAAGTTCCAGACAGTCGTGAGTCACTGTATGATTGCCGGGAACCGAACCTGTGCCCTCTGGAAGAGTAGTGAGGACTCTTAACTGCTGAGCCCTCTCCAGTCCTGACACTTCAATTCTGAAATTTAAATTAATGAAAATTCAATTAAACTTCACACTGAACTCCCCTTTGCTGCTAGCGGTAGTTCAAGTCCTCCACAGCCATACTATAGACAGTCAACCTTCGTAGGCCCCTGCTTGAGTTGGCAAGGTGCTTAAGTGACAGGGAGTATTCAATAAGTGTTTGCTGGGTCGATTAAATGAAGCAGCTGAGGCCCAGTCAGATTAAATGACACTCTCGGCAATTCCAAGATACTGAAGTGTAGTGATACAAACTCAAACCAGGCTCCCTGCCAGCTACTGAGACCTAAAGTAGGATTCCGTGTTTGTGTTTTGGAAAATGAATCAAGACTTGGATAGCAAGAGGTTTTCTCTGAAATTTTAGCAGATCTATGTGAATCTTGAGCATAGAGAGAGGGAAAGAAGGCCCCTGATGGGGAAAATTCACGAGACACAGCACCTGAGTCTACAGGACGGGGGAAGAGGGTGCAGCAACAGCAAAGCAGAGGACCCAAGGGTTTTCCCACAGAGCCCCACTGCATCCCTGCGGCAAATGCAGCTTGGGAGGCTGAGCTGCAGCTTTCTTTACAGAAGTGTGCAGAGCAGTGTGACTGCGGTTTGCTCCGCAGGGTGTGGATGTGACCCTGAGTGTGGGCTTGTCTTGACTTGTGTGGTTGTTTGCAGGAGGTAAGGCTGGTGGCTTGTTTGCTGGGTCCTTAGACAGTAAGGGCCAGTGTCTTACCCGTTCTCTTAGAGTCCAGGCTTTAGGGACTGGAGAAAGGCACATTTCAGTCTAGCCTTTGCTGGGGAAGGATATGGTGCGTGAAGCTATCATGTTCGGGAGTCGCTTTGTTATTATTGTTCCTGCACTGTAGAAGTTGAATTGAGAACTCTTCCCTTTAACTGTTGGGAGTGGGTAGGGAAATTGAAGAACAACAATTGAATAAGGACAGTATTTACTGGCTGGAGGCAAATCTTTTTGATTCAAAAATATTTATACTGTTTGACTATAGCACAAGATTTCATTGTACACAGGTGAAATGAAAAGAGCGGTGAGACAGACATTTTAAGTAAACATGACTTATTAAAATGAAGTGCCTCATAGAAAGCCATCCTACTATCTGTCAAAGGCTATCCCATTTGCTTAACTGCCTGCTTGCTTAGCTTTTGGAATTTCACAGTTATGAAGAAAATACTACTACGTCATAATGGACGCATCTCTTACAAAAGAATGCAAGACAAAGGCTGCTTTGCTCAGTGGGTAAAGTGAGTCCACAGGCTTGTGAGTGTCTGGGATCGGATCCCTCAAACCTGTGTAAAGTGAGGCAGGGAAGTAGATGGGAGGAAGAGCAAGGATCTTTCCTGAAAAGTCTCAGACTGCACATGGGAGAACAGAAGAGATTGTGTTTCATGTACGGTGAAAGATGACGATCGATACCAGAAGTCATTCTCTGCGTCACACACGTGTGCCTGCGCTCACATACACAAGCCTTGCATGCATGCACACAATGACTAATCAAACCTACTTCACTAGGGCCATGCAGTCACTCCCTCCAAGTCTCTCTTCCCCCATCAACTCCCAACCTTCTCTTTAATATCACTGAAGGGCTTAGTATCTTGCAAACCCCTCAAGAAACCTCGACAAAAGAGGGGCGGACCTACGTACCATTCAGTCACATTCCTTACAAGCTTTCCTTAGTTTAGAACAAGGCCAAACTCAAGTTCAGATTGTGCAAATACTACACGGCCTCATGGAAGGGGCTGAATGAGTCAGGGCTTTTCTCCGATGGAGCAAATGCTGAAGAACGGTTGAGAGACGAGCGTGTGTTAAAACACAGGACTTGAATGAAGCATTGTCAACCGACTACTGATAGGGGATGTTTCACGGGGAAGCAGAATGATCAACCCCACAAATGGCAAAAGATCTTGAAGGCTGTTGTGTGAAACATTATTGTCATGGTCACTGATAGCGCTGATGGCAATGGTAGGTATTTTTGGTGGACGGTTGAGACGTTCAGGGAGGCTCTATACACAGCTGCTGCTAGGGCCTGTGACTCCTGTCGGCTTCACAAGCGTGCTCCTTGATCCCCCCCCTGAGTTAAATGAGTGCTCGCTTCTTCTGCTTTTTAGATGAATATTTTGCTTTCTAGCAGGAGCTAAAAATAACGGAATGGCACATACTTGAAACAAATGGTTGTCTTTTTAGCATAATTGAGAAGATCAGTATCGCACCAATACCTCACTTATTTCAAGGATACCTAGACAAAATCGTCTACCACAGGATGGTAGGTTCTGCAAATTGGACTAATTTGCTAATACGGTTTTAGAATAATAAAGATTTTATAACCCAAACTTGACAAGGAAATCAGTCTTGATAGGGTTTACTGAAGTAGATTCTTTACAGAGAGGCTCTTAGAATGATGATGGCCTGATTTTCGAAGTAGAAATTGGCTCTGATTGCAATTATGACATATGTTTAGAGATAAGTCCACGTCATTATGCTGTGCATTTTCGTCCCCTTTGTTGAAATTGTGTGGAGTGTGTTTGGTGATTTTCTCTGACCCGCACTCCTCTTGTGGTAAAGCCCAAGTCTAAGGCCCACTGTTGGCCTCTCATTCTGTCCATGTTCAAAGGAGGAACCCAGACATGGGAGCTAATTTTTGGGGTAAGAATGCACTTTGCAAATACACAAAGAAAGAAAGATGCTCTCATTGCTTTTTTGAGTATTTTCACTGATTTTTACTTATGAGGGAGAGAGAATAATAATACTAGGCAACTTCTGAGAATATCCCTTTTAATCAAATTCCCTTGACTATAGAGAAGTATATTTCTCGAGCTTAGAAACTCTGGACACTCTTAACTCTATTGAAGCAAAGCAAATATAATTCGGAAGCTTCATGAGACAATGGATAAAACTTCACCTTCACTTGCAAAGCAGGCATTCACACGGGCATCCCTTCAGCCAGCTTCGCCAAGGGCTGCAAAGTCCCACACAAAGGAATTTTCGTAATAGCTAAAGTCCTTTAAACAGAAGTGAGCTTAGGGAGAAAGCTTCCCTTCACCTCTTCAATCTTGTTAGGCGCTCATTTGCAAGGGTATCCATATCTCTGGTACTCACGAGCCAGGCCCCAGACCATTTGACTTTCCTTGGTGAGTTAGGAACATCGAACATTTTATCGCAGCAACGCAGGATGTGTTGGGAAGTCCAGTGTGGGGTGACTTTAGTTATCAGTAGTCTGAATTCTGAGGATCATTCAGAGACTGATGCCCCTAAATGGAGAGCCAGAATTTAAAACGGGGTTCCTCCAGGTTCTGCCACCCTAAGCACTGTTTTAAGACTGTGTGTTGTATGACACAGCTTAAATATGCAGAGATCGGCATTTTCCCAATGCTTTGTTCATTTGCACCTTCAGTGGGAACTGAGTCAGGCTCCCCGAGAGTCTGGAAGGGGCACAATATCCAAGGGGGACGTGAGGTTGGGACGGTCCCCTGCTGCGCTGAGCTCACTCCTCCATCTCTCACTCTTCCTCACCTCAGTCGTCATCTGGAAGCCACATCTCCACCTGCAGAGGAAGTGGGTTTGCAGCGCCATCTGACAGGCTTTGAGCAGCATTTAAACCACGTCTACCCCGTGAGTCACTTCCTTAGAACAGCGAGAGCACAATGCTGATTGTATGGACAATATGGGCTCATTGTGGAAAGGTTGGAAAACCCATAAACGCGTGAATAATACGTGCATCCATCAGAGAGGACACTGTCAATGTCAGGGTCCTTTAGTATCATTTCAACACATACAAAGATAAACATATACATATAGATATAATACGTTTTTAAAAGTTTTTATTCATTTAGCAGCCGTGTGTTTTCAGTGTCTAGGTGCCAAGTACCCAAATATCCAGGTCCCCGTGTCAGATGTGAATCATCAGGCTCAGAGACATATGGCCACAGCATCCTCCTACCTATTTTAAGCATATGTGTGTGTGCATAGGTGCATGTGTGTGCATGCAGGCTCCAGAGGAGGCTATAGATGGCCTGCTGTATAACTCTCCCTGCATTATTCCTTTGCAATTGTCTCGCACTGAACCAGAGCTGAGCTGGTGATGAGGAAGCCCCTGTGTGCCTCTTGTCTTTGTTCCTTACAGCTCTGAGGTGACAGATACATGTGTGGTCACACCTGGCTTTCTATATGGGTGTTAGGGATTTGAACTCGTGTCTTCATGCTTGCACAGGAACCTCTTATCTGATCATCTCTTCTGCCCGGTACATTTTGATTTTCTATCACCTCAGCTTCCTTATTCTGACAAAAAAACAATGCACAATGCATGGTCACTTCTGATGATTTAATGTACTTTTTAATGGTATGACTTGGTTTTTTATTTACAAAATCTTTTAAGTTCATTTTAAGTAATTATAGAAAACATAAATATTCCTGGGCTCAAAGTTGCATAGAATTAATAAGAATGGTGATTGATTCAGGCTATTTTTAGAGTTTAAAATTACTTGTTATTAAAGCTTTATCAATTACTTTACTCAGAAAATGGGTATTTTATTCAGAAAAATAGACAAAACTGATTAACCAACTTCTAAAATACTATAAAATTCTTACTGGTTTTGGTTTTACAGATCTACTTGAAAACTATATGAATGGCTCATACATGCTTACATGTATATAAAAGTGAAAAAAATTTAAATTGGGGAAACTATTAAAGTCTTAATACTGATATTGATAGCTTTAAATGATTTAAGTATAAATAGCAAAAAGAAGAAAGATGAAGGAACTTACTACAGAGAGAATGAATGGTTGGTCGTAAAGACCCACTTTTAACAAAATGAGTTACAGTCTGCAAAGATGTGATTAAATTGACTCCTGGTAAGTACTGCATATGGTTCATAAGCTGGAAGGCCAAATAAGCAGTCAGGAGCCTCTAGTGCCTGGCCTGGCTGACTTCCTCAAGGTATAGTGCCGGGTCAGAGCACCTCCGCGCGCACGCGCCTCTCCCTAGTTATACCTATCCCATTGCTATCAACTCCTAGCCCTTGCTGGGCTCTGCAGGCGGGAGGAGCTTTTGGTTCTTGGTCCTTCCTCTCGAAGACAATGCGTACAACGGAGAACAGCACCACAGGGCCAGCGCTCAGGGGCAGAGCTGTGCCAATACGTGTTCAGTGTGTACGCTCAATTGGGGTGGAGGAAGAGAGCATGTGTGTTCAGTACACACACTCAATTGGGGTGGAGGAAGAGAGCAAAGCCCAAGCCACCCTGAGAAAACTGTCCCATTGAGTGGATTCAGTCAGGGGTGGGTCTCTTCTCAACACTCCTCTTTCTGTGGTGACCAAGCATGTCATCACCAGCTGTCATTCTTCTAATGAAGAAATATTAATTGGGAAACAAGTGGAGGGAGATACCAGAGCTGTGCAGAACACCCGAACAAGGGCACTAATTAAAACAACAGGTTATCTTTCTCAGACATCGGGACTTGTTGCCGCCTTCAGAGCAGCATGGCATACTTGGAGTGTAGCAACCCTCCGGAGTCTGTACTCAGCACAGCATGGCGTATTTGGAGTGTAGCAACCCCCTGGAGTCTGGACTTGTGCAGTTAGATAGACCTGCGCCACACCATTCATGTTTCGTTGGGGAGGGGACGTTGGCCACGCCAGGTGAACCAGTATCAGCTGAGGTGCTACGCTGGTGGTTGTCATTGGCCCTGATCTCCTATCCAGTGCCTAATGTACCTGGCTGTGACACCTGCTTTCTTACCTGTGCTGGAGAGATGACCTGGGTGAGCGGGGATAGCCTTGAATGTGAGTTCCCTCTCCCTGTCCTGTGCAGTAGGTAACAGGTGCTGGGGAAGCAGACTGGAGAGCAGGGCCCTAGGAGTAGGGGAGATGAAGGGGGAAATGCTAAGAGCAGAGGGGGCATGAGATGCATGCATCTCCATTGCAGGGTGGGCTGCTTGCTCGAAGGCCTAAATAGCCATGACGTCTCCGTTTGCGTTTCCCTCTTTCCTCTTCTTCTCCATCACCTGTACAGGCAGACATCTGCTCCTTTGCCAGCTGCCTCCTCTCCTTTTATATTAATATTCTAGTCGGCTGTCCTACATACATATTTTTGAAATCCATGAATTAATCAACTAATCATTCATTAGTTATGTTTTGTTTTCTCTTTTCCCTTGGGTGTCTCCTGTCTGGATGCTGTGTGATAATGGCTCCTTGTAGAGATGGGTCATTTCTTCTTCATCTCCTGCGCCTCCACGCATGTGGAATACAGAAAGGGGGTCCACATAGGTGCAGCCACTGAAACCGAGCCCAATTATAATATGACACACAGGTCTCCAGTGCCCCCTCCCTGTTTCTTGCATGTGAACAAGGCCCCTGAGAAGGGGAAGTGGGCAGATTCTCCAGTCTTCTAATTGGCTTTGATGCCAGCCTGGTTAGTCTGTATGCAATGTTGAAGACACGGAGGGGAAGGGGGCTCTTTAGCTCACACTTTTCTGTACGGACGGGTAGAGCTTTGATGTCAGGTGTTGCACAACCTCACGGCTTCCATCAGGTTTCTGACATGATACCTGAATTATTCAAACATCAAACAGCATCAAAGGATGTGCCAGAGACTCGTGAGAGGGAACAGGAGTTTGGAATTAATGGTTAATACTGAAGTATGGGAATAGATCAAGCCAGCCAACACCTGAAGAAAAGCTTTGCCTGCAATTGAGCCACGCTCATTGTCTCCTGCACAGGGCTTTGCTCAAGAATCAGGGTTGATTATCAAGCTCGTCTAAATAACATTTCACAGGTTCATGTTTATAATGTGCCAAGCAAGACCAAAGACAGCAAATCCTCCTGGCTTAATTGCACTATTCTACCAGAGGACTTCGTGTTCCATAGTGTTACAGTCTACCCTGTGGTCATATTGAGAGGATTCAAAATTGTATCACATTGTCTTTTTCTATACAATTTCAACAATGTTTTCTCCTGGGGCTGGTGAGATGGCTCAGTAGTTAGCACTGGCTGCTCTTTCAGAAGATCTCAATTCAATACTCACTTCCTATACATGGCAGCTTACAAGCATCCAAAATTCAAGTTTTAGGAGATCTGACACTCTCTCCTGACCTCTGCAGGTACTGCTTACACATGGTGCACAAACACCTATGTAGGCAAACCCTAGTACACATTAAATGAAATAATAATAAATTTTTAGCACTTCAAAAATTTACTTCTAAAGAAAAATAATTAAAAAGTATGTTTATGATCCAAAAAACCCCCCTCTGACCCACATCCTTTTCTGTATGCTGTGAATATGTTTTATTATCATTTGTTAATAAAGAATCTGGCTTGACCAATAGCCAGGCAGAGTAGAGTCAGATGAGAAATCCAAACAGAGACAGAGAGAAAAAAAGGCAGTGTTGAGGAGACACGAGCAGCTGCCAGGGAAACAAGATGTGAGGTAATGCCTTGGCCATGTGGCAATACATATATTAATATAAATGGGTTAATTTAAGTTGTAAGAGCTAGTTAAAAATAAGCCTGAGCAATAGGCTAAACAGTTTGTAATTATTATTAAGCCTCTGAGTGTTTATTGGGAACTGGTGGGCAGGAGAGAAACTTCCAATTATACTTTCTCTGCCCCAATGTTCTTGAAATAAGTGCACACATCCCCAGAACTATTGTAGCACAGTTCCAGGTGTCATTGCACACTCAGCTCTCCAGGGCCACCTTCCTGCTCCTTGCAAATGTGCAAGGCTGGCCCTCTAAGGGCAGGTGGACACTTGGGGGATCGGAGACATTTGTCTGGCTCTGTAATTGTCTTTGAGGGGATAGTCTAGTCAATCTCTATGCACCAGAAACAGGCATGGTTCAGCTAATCACTTGATAAAAGCCAGAACACTAGCCGCATCTTCCAGACCAATGATAAGGTTCAAGTGAAAATCAAGTCCATCCTGACCCACGGAGCCAGGCACAGACTGAGTTTCTTTCTACAAGTGATGAAGGGACACAGCTAAGCCACCGATGGAGGTAAAGTAAGGCGTAAGGACGTAAGACAATATTGACAAAGATAACTCGAGAAATTGACATTTATCAAGTGTAACATAGATACTTCCTACTGTAAGAGCAATAAAGGATTTTCTTGTGTGCATTTGCCACGATAGAACCTACCGTATACTCCAGAAACACTTGGTGACCCCGAGGCACCCTGCATTTTTTTGGATGAAAATCTGAATCCTTCAAGAAGCTGTCAGGATCATTTGAGGAAGGTCGTGCTGGCCTCTGTTGAGGATGTTGTGTTTCTACACACCCAACTGAAACTCCGATGATGTGGTCACATAGAAACACCGTCCAGCAGCCCGTCGACACGGGTGGCCAGATCAGTGGTAAGGCTAATGTGGTTCTAGCCGAGGTACACTGGCAATTAGTGATTGCTATACTAATTTTCATTGGAAATATTTTCACCATCTCAGTACAGCACACTTTAAAGAAATGTGTCTGTGTGTGTGGCTGGCTGTGGAGGAAGTGCCACTCACGGTTCCAGATTTATTGCCAAATTAGTAACCTTGACAAACACTATTAATATGACTCAGAGGCAGGATATCTTACTCATGCCCGGGACAGCCAAGACGCAGCTGCCCCTGCGGTCTAGGGACCTCCTGATGGCAATCATCAGCCATTCCAGCTAGTCCTTGGTACTTGGCTGTTACTGAGGTGAAATGCCCAGGGCAGAACTCAGGAGCCAGCACAGGGGAAGAGAGAGAAAACCTCACTGCCAGGCTGGGGTTCTATCTTTATGCTTCCTTTCAAAATTCATCTGGCCAAGAAATAATAGGTCAAGGATGGTGGTGACATATTGCAAGAACACCGTGAAGTCGAGTGTGTACTTTTGAATTTTAACTTCTAAAAATTAGTCATATTGAGACAGAGATTCACTGGAACCCAGCCTGGCCTTGAACTCATGGCATTCCTGCAGCTTTCCCCTTCCTCTGGGTTTTTCCAGCACCTGATTCAGACACAGTGATTCCTATACATGTATGACCATGTTTATACGCATCCAGCTGTGCATGCACAGACGTGTACCAGTGGAGGCCTGAGGGCGATGCTGGGTGTGGTTTCCCAGGCTCTGCCTGCCTTGTTTTCCCTCTCACTGGGGAGGAGCTCAGTGAGCAGGGTAGGTTGGCTGCCAGTGGCCTCCAGGACCTACCTGGTCTCTGCCTCCCCCACAATGAGATTGTAGATTCGTGTCACCATTCCTGGCTTCTGTGCCCGGGCTCTGATACTGGAAGACAGGTCCTACCACGTGTACTGCCAGTACATTACTGACTCAACCAGCTTGCAGCCTCCGGATACAACGTTGGATATTGAACGTTAGTGTTTTCTGCAAGGCAGTTGCTATACAAGTTTCCTGTCATGGTTACATTTAAGTAACTAGCATAATTAATGAGTTCTTGCTCTGGTTCACTTTCTCCCTAGTTCATAAATCATAACTACTTATGAGCTGAGGATTCTGGGCTCCATTTCTTCTTTATTTTCCCTGCTTTTTTGTGAACAGTTGGGGGCCTGAGTGTTAACAGGATGCTGGCTTCCAGCTCTGCAGGAGACAATTCCACAAGCAACAGGGGACACAATGGCCAGGTCTCACTGGGCTCGCTCACCACCCAGGATGCTCAAGAGTGCCAACACTCCACTCTCGGGCAAGGAGTCCAAACTACGGCGTTCAGGAAAGGCCGCTTCTTCTTATCTTGTTTGCCTTTGAAAGCCCTTCAGAGAGCAGACCTGACCCTGCTGGAGCAGAGAGCTATCTTCCACGCCCAGGACTTTGATCACAGCTGGGGTCTGGACTTCAGGTCCCCACCACTCCCATGCTCTAAATCTTTGAGGTGGAATTCCCCCTCAGCAGCCTTGTGGCTTTGCTTTGTGACTTCACACTAGGGCTGGATCTTTCTCTGAGATTTTTGTCTGCTCTAAAAATCATTTCAGGTCTCTGATGAGTCCATAAAGCTGTCTCTATGGTCTCCATGTGCAAAGCTCTTAAGAATTTAATTATTTTTTAATTAAACTATGACTGTATCATTTCTCCTCCCCTTTCTTCCCTCTGCTTCCCTCCATCCCTCTCCTCACTTCCAAATCCGTGACTTTCTTTCTTTGGTATTGTTCAACGACCTGCTGAGTCTATTCAGTGTTGCTTAATGTACAAGATTTCAGAGCTGACCATTGACGTTAGCCAATCATGGGACTCCTCCCTGGGGAAGACTATTCCTCCTGCTCCCAGGATTCCTTAGTGGCCAATTGGCCCTTGTGATATCCACCCTTCCATGTTAGCATGTGATATCCCCCCATGTTAGCATGTGATATCCTCCCATGTTAGCATGTGATATCCCCCCATGTTAGCATTTGATATCCCCCTTCCATGTTAGCATGTCTGTTAGTGTCACCATCATTCAGGTCTTGTTTAGGTGACTATATTGTTTTGATATCTGGTACTGGGTACCCCAAGATTAGTTTTTCTCTACATTTTGATCAGTTGCCTGCACACAGTTCTGTAAATCAAATGATTTCATGGTTTTGCTCACTGGATGATGCTTTGCTAAAGGCCAGAAGAAAATGAGTCCGGAAGGAATTACATTTAAATGACAAAATACCAACATACCTCCTTGTCTGTGTTCTGCTGAGGGACAGTGAAGACAATCTATCCCTAGCCACCTGCCATGTGTAACACCACAGGCTACAAGTTACTGCTGCTCTCTTAGTTTTGGTGTTGGGTTCCTCTGAGCTGGAGATACAGGCATTTGTGAGCTGCCCCACATGAGTGCTGGGACTGAACTTGGGTCTTCTGCAAGAGTGATTTAGGTCCTAACTGTTGAGCGTGTCTTAAGGATCCATGTAAGGTTTTGTTTTTTTTTTTTTTTTTTGGTGGTTCATTTTTTTTTAATAGGCATTATCATTCACTCCTTAATAATGGTATTTTAAAATTTTTTTTAATTTTTATTTTATGTGTATGAATGTTTGCCTGCATGTGTGTTCATGCAACATATTCATGAAGAACCTGTGGAGGCCAGAATTGGGCATCAGATCCCCTGGATCTAGAGGTACAGATGGTTGTAAGCTGCCCTATGGGTGCTGGGAATTAAACCCAGGTTATCTGAAGGAGCAACCAGTGCTCTTAAGGAATGGCTGAGCCATTTTTTCAGCTTCCAACACTGGAATGACTAATTTACTTCACTCCTAGCACCAAAAATCAGCAGAAATGCAAACCTGTCTAAGTCTGTCTCTCGGTAACCGGGAGTGGGCACAGTTGGGTAAAAGCAAATATTTGCCTAACTCTCCATCTTGGCTTTCCACTTCCCTGGCTAGTTCACTGACTCTTTGGGATGAGGCCCCATCTGCTGTGTACAGGTGAGTTTTAGTGGGACGCACTCTCTTTGCAGGGTGTAGGGAAGGAGACCCTTGCAGTGGGTTCCTAATTTCTCAGGGGAAGTAACTCCTGGGATTTATTTGTTCTAATGAGCTCAGCTTTCTCTGGAGCCAGAGCTGCAGGTGCTGCTAGGGCAAACAAACATGACGGCTTATAGTTTTGTAAAAGTGTATATAACTGTGTGTGTGTCTAATTGTGTGTGTGTATCTGTGCGTATGTGTCTGCGTGTGTGTGTGAAAGAGAGACAGAGAGAGACACAGATAGATATATATATATATAGAGAGAGAGAGAGACGGGGGCGGGGGAGCCCCCGTATAGGCTCTTCTGGGCATGAAAATTAATGAACAACATGTTTGAATTCTCAGTGTGATTCTAAATCTTGCTGAAATTTTGTTAACATATCTACATATCTGTGCATAAGGCAAAAACAGAAGTGAGGAATTGATCTGTGTAGAACATACCAGCAGCCTTACCCCAGGGAGTTCCTTGCTTAGGTAGAATTTAGAGGCCTGGTTTCTGCTACCTCTGAAGCCATAACATGATGCAAAACAAGCAAGCTGGACAAAATTTGGAGTCCTGGGTCAGCATGCCACGGTTGGACATGCCGCTTAAAACCCATCACCAGAAAAATGTAGATTGAACAGGAACTAATACAGGAAAGCATTAGTAAGCCTGGCATGTTTTTACAAGGTGTTTCGAATTGATTGGTTAATCCTCACACAGTCTGAAGTGCGGAGCTGCGGAGAGCACATGCTGGGGCCAGAACTCCTTGGCTAGAGTAATTAGTCCTCCAGGTGGGGAGGCACTTCCTGCATTGTACCTGCAGATGAACCGGTATTGCTTCATGGCGGGGAAGCGGGGGCTGATGAACTTTTCAATGTTTTAAATGTAATTAAGGTAAATGTTTTAGGCTTCGCATTTTGAGCAAGACCGATAGACTGGCTTTGTTCCCTCGGACTCACAAAGGAGCCTGCCGAGGCCCCGCCCCCGCTTATCCCGCTCCCATCATTTCGGACGGAGCTCAAGTGCGATCTTTTCCAGGAAGCCTGTTCAGCTTATCTGAGTAGCTATGATTTGCTGCTAAGAACTTTATTTCTCTTCCTTTTAACCCTGGGAACATTTCGGAGATAAAAGAGCCAGGATGCTGGGCAGTCACGTTTCTTATGCAAGAGTCAGAATGGAACCCGTGACCGCGCTGAGCTAATGGACGCGGCTTCCGATAAAACACTTTCCCCTGGCCCTGTATGAAGTGGTGTGCCTGCCATTTGTCTTTATGATGATTGGTTAGCGAATATCTCTACACGATCCTGACAGTTTACCAATATCGCGATCTTTTGAAAGCAGAAAACTGTAGCGCTGGCACCACTAACACAACGAAGATGTTTCCGTGTGTGCTGGTATGTGTTTGCCCCCCTGAGTTTAGGGCTTGGAGCTTAGGGCTTATTCCAGCCATCACTGTTGCAGCCCAAGTGAGGTGTGAGCTGCTAGGCTGTTCTTATACTAGGGCCTGCTCTAAACATTCCCAGTGTCTTTATGTTAATTTTTATGAATGTACCTCTGGAGGAGCCCCAAGAAGCTGCATTACCTTGTACGGAGAATCACATGAGCAATTCAGTGAGCAAAGAGTTGAAGGCAGAGTTCATCTTCCCATATAGAAACTAGAATTTCTCTGTGCAGCCAGGCTAGCAAAGCTTTGAGAGCACTGCTCCGTCCCCATGGGAAGAGGCTTCTGGTTGAATATGCTTTAATGGCCATCCTTATCTCTGTTGCCTCAACAGAGAATCTGACGTGGGGGCTGGTGTAGTCACACCACTGTGAGACGCCTGTTGGGCTTGTAAATGTGCAGACTGACTCTTCCTTATCTCTGGACAGAACTTACAGAGTTTAACTCTGTTGGGGCTGCCTTTCTCTCAGGAATGGTGGAGGAGCTGTTTTCGTAGCAAACAGTCTTTTCCTGTACAATGTCTTTTCCTAAGGAGACGTCACAGAAATACGTCATCTTGAAAATTACGGCTGACCTGGAAGAATGTGGTTCACAGAGACGACCAGGGTTAACGTCAGATTGACTCTTCCACAACCAACCAAAAACCAGTACCGTCACTCAGTGCACTGGGATAGGCTGGATGAGAGAGGCAAGGAGAATGGATCTTCATAACGCTTGTTGTTTGAAACAGAAAGTGCCTGGAGCCTGGTGGTAGAGGAAGCTTTTGCAGTATAGTTCTCTCATCTGACTCACCAATATGGAGGATACAGCTGCAAATGTGACCCAGTATTGTGCCAAACCCGTCATTTTCCTTATATTCTGCATCATGTGTGGGTAAAGGAATAGGGGAGAAGGGTTGCATCGATAGCAATGGAAGTCAGAGTTGGAAAGTCTCTCCGAAGCCTGTTAGCTCAGCTTGGTTTTCCTTGAGGTGACTGTTCTTGCCTGCTGTACATGACTCCTGTAAGACCGTATCATTGTGGCTCGGGTCTGGAATAAGTTAGATTAAACAGCACTGCTTCGGAGAAGTGGTTCAGTCACTACCCGTCCAACCATTTGTCCAACACACATGCTGAGCGACAGCTTTGCATCCGCTCTGTGACACGAGGGATAGCAAAACGAGAGTCCAGGACGCTCCTTCAAAAAAAACCATACCTGATTTCCCAGCATCCTTAGGAGGACGGCGTGGGCGTGGCTATAAACTGCCGTGGAAAAGCAGAGAAAAGAGTGGTTAGGCGCAAGGAGGAGTCAAAGCAGCGCTTAAAATTGAATAGGTTCTTATTCATGAGAAAAAGGAAAGAGAAAAACAAATGGCATCCAGGCAAGAGACAAAAATGTACGGTCAATGGGCAGAAGAATAAAGAATCCGATACTGTTTGAAGGGAGACAGGAAGGTGGAAACAACGTTTGTCGTTAACCCGAGCTCGACTGGTCATGGGCAGATATCCCCATGGCGGTGCTGCCTGCAATCACAGCGTATCTCCCGTTTCTTTTAGTTCTGAGCGGGAAGCAGCACTAGGGATCAGAACCTTGTTTCCCCATAACGAGGTAAACAGGAACCAAACCACGGCACTTTATCAAGAGCAGCCGCCATAGTCTACAAACACACCGCCACTTCTGACATTTCATTTCTGTCTTCGGAAGAGTAAGAAGCGCCACTTTTCCTCAACAGAGCTGTCCATGTTGGAGGAGAGTGTGTTTCCCATCTTTGCTTTATAGCCCATTAGAAACCGTATCTGCAGCCCAGGTCTGCGCACTGATTTCCACAAACCATACAGAGGGAACCCTACTGTTCCGTTTGATGCTGAAATTTTAGAGTTGAAACTCACGTTGAAGTAACAAAAGACCTCCCCCCCCCACCCGAAAATACACAGTTAAGTGCAGACAGCTCAGTGTAAGAGGGAGCAGCTTCAAGTTCTTACCCTTCGAGAGCCATAAAGCACACGATGGCTTTTAAGGACGAGAAGCAAATGTAAAAGCAAAAGAATAAAACCTCGAAACACTTTTTTTTTTTTTTTTTTTTTGAGATACGCCAGCACTCTCAGGAGCGATTGGCATCTTATTTTTGTGTTCGCATGTTCTCTTTGAAAACATATTTAGCAAAAATGCCTGTGGCGTCGAAGCTGAGAAGAACTATTCAAACCATGTGTGCCAGCCTTTTGTTAAGCCAACCCGCCATACGTTCTGATCAGACTTAGTCGTCTGACTGCTGGACCTTTTCTTTCAAATTTAAATTAAGCTGGTTTATTTCCACACTGTTCCTTCCGGCTTGCAAACCTCCCAACGACTCCCAAGTTCTTTACCCCTGGCTTACCTGTTGTCCAGCTAGCGCACAGAAATTGAAAGAGGATACAATGGCTCCAAAAAATGGCGTGCGCCAAACTGTTACACCTTTTTAAAAATGCTGGCTGTGAGAGCAACGCAGACACGGACGAATGGCAGGAAGAGAAACGGGGAACACGGGGGTGTGTTACCTTGCAAACCACAGTCATAGGTTAACACACAGCACACAAAAGCACACCCATCCCTGCTGGACAGCAGCGGCAGAACTCCATTGTCTCGGTTTGCTTTCATTCTAGAAAACGTGTTCCTCTGTGTTACCTGCTGTTGGTTGGCTGTACTGCTTGTTTGTTTATCCCCCTTCTCTGTTTTCTCTTTAAAAAAATTCTCTCTCTCTCTCTCTCTCTCTCTCTCTCTCTCTCTCTCTCTCTCTGTGTGTGTGTGTACACATGCCAGTATGGGTGCCCCCGAGGACCAGAAGAAGGCACCAGATACTCTGGAGCTGGTTTTACAAGCTGTTGTGGGTTGTTTCACTTGGGTACTAGAGATCAAACTGGGGTCATTTAAAAGAACAGTAAATGCTCTTAACCACCGAGCATTATAAGTTCCTTCTGTGTTTCTTTTGAAAAAAAAAAAAGATTGTATGTACGCTGAAATCCATTGCTCGGATATAGCCACCATCTGCTCCTCAACAGCCCTGGCAAGTTTTGCCATCCACAGATGCAATGGACTCTGCTTTCTCCAGTCTTGGGCTTGCCAGATGCTTCCTGACTCATTAAAGAATGAAGAAGGACTATGGTATCCGTGTCTATCCCTCCTGCTGTTCTGTCTGCACTCTATGGTCCTGAGCGCACATGTGCACAAAGACACACACAGACAGATGCTCACAGACACACAGACCCGCAAAAATACACATAGAAACATGTAAGACACATGTAAGATAACACACCGACACAGACTCACATATAGACAAGCGCACATGTTGAACCTTGTGTGAAAACCAGGCACTCACAGAATACACGTTACTTATCCCAATTCCACCAGGGCATAGTTTTTAAGCTTTGAGTTTTTTGGAGGTCATTCCAAGTGAACTATAAGACAAACATTAATAACCACATGTGATGAACTGGCAGCTGTCCTCAGGGTAACCTCCCTTCTTGGCCTCCTCATCATCGTAGGCCTCTTGGGGTTTGACAGAAGTACAACACTGGGCACACCTGGTAATTGCACCTGGCAGGGGAACAGTGAATCACAAACGATGGTTGCCAAGGCAGGACCACTGGAACCTCTCTTGGAAACCCCACTTCAGAGAGGCTGATGCTTTAAAAATATTTATGCCGTCATTATTTAAAAGGTTTGGTGCTGAAGTGTGTACTTAAACAAAAGAGGCTGGAAAGGTTTGAGGAAGACTGAGACAGGATGGGGAGCGAGGGCTCCTGATCTTGTCAGAGTCTTTAATTCTGATACTTCTCCCACAGCAGGGGAGGTGAAACCTGCTTCCTATAGGGGACATCGGGTCCATGCCACTTCCTGAACTTGGCTGCTCACTGCTACTGGTGTGCTAACTGATCTGTAGATAGCTGTGATGATCCTGGAAAGAACTCTCACCCAGAGCTGCTGGACCTCAGCTCCTGGGCAGATTCAGGGTGAACTGGCTTCTTTATTTAACATTGTTTGAAAAAAATATTCAGTGAACCAAAGAAGACATTGATTGCTATGTTCTAAACTAAATATGAGTATAATCTGGTCAGCTCATTTTTCAAACGTTTAGTCAACAAAGGACAAAGAGTACTGGTTTCACTTTTCAGTTCTCAAACTGTCCTGCGAAGAGGAAGATCTGCATGAGATAAATTAGTGGTGCAGAGAAGACTGTAGATGATCGTCGAGGCCAGGGACATTGTTGAGACTGGTTAGTTTTTAGCTGTGTATGCACTCAGGGCGTAAAGTGAAGGAGAGGCATCACGGGCCCTTTTTGTGTGTGTGACACAATAAAGATTGATTGGAATGGGGGCAACCTGCCTGAATAAAAGAGCTCCAAGCAATTCTGCAAAAGCAGAATTTTACCCGTGTCAAAAGCGCTCATTGATGGTGTCTCCTTCCTGTTCTCTAGATGAAAGGCAGCAGATTCTTAATGCTTACTTCAGTGGCTAAATGCAATCTTAACAAGCTAGCTGGATAATGTGAGGAATTAGGTAGGTGGCAGCTGTTCAAATTTCTCTGGTCCTTTCCAGAGAACCTTGGACTTTTATAGGAATATCTTTAATGTCAAAGAAGACTGGGGGAAAAAAATCACTCATTTCCCCCCCCTTCTGATGTGAGGATTGAATTTTAAAACGCAATATCTACAAAGTACAGCAAATATTTTGTAAGGAGTTTTGTTGTGTAAGGAAAAAAAGATTTTTATTTTCTTTAATCAGCAAGTTTCATAAAGTAGACTGAAGGTCACTGGGTAAGGATGTCAGAGTTGTTTTGAAGGCTGAGGTATAAAAAAATAAGATGAGTCGTGAGAAAAAACTCAGAAGGGTTGTTACTAGGTAACTAAAATTTCCCTCCGTAGGGGCAGATCATGTACAGACAGACGGTACGTCTCCTATGTCCCCTGCGTGTGCAGGAGGCAGCTCTCCAACAATGCGTCTGACCCTTGGGACCCGAGCAGCTTGGCTCACAGCACCTTCTTCTGCCTCGAGCAGCATGAATGGGAGGCACCTTCTGCCCTGGCTGTGGTCAGGTTCAGGGTGCGATACGGTGCCCAGGTGGATTCTCTGTCTCACCACACTCTCCATCTTCTGCAAGGGTTCCACACCCTTCACAGGCCTCCTTCACCCCCTTCCACCATTCCTTACAGCCTGGGCGAGCTATAAATCAGGGGATGGCTTTGATCACGTCTGCATGTGTGTTACTTGAAGGCAGAAGGCTGATTGAAAGGATAGTTGCTTGTACTCTAAATTCCGTCCCTCTTGGTACGGAGTAGGAGCGGAAGAGGAAAAGGCGGAACCTTGTGAAGTTTTACTCTCTCTCTCCTAAAGGTATCTGAGGATCATTCATCTTGACAGTTCAAAAACTGTTTACTGCCCTGGGGTTTCTTAGGAAGTCAGCCGTTCAGGCGACTTTGAAATCGTCTCAAAAATCAAAAAGAGTCCGCAGTATTTGTGTTGCAGTTCAAGCCGGGTTAGAGCCAGAAGGGGGAAGAAACCTAAGCAGTCGGTGACAATGAAAAGTGTGTGTTAATTACAGATTTTTCACTTATTCATTCACGAAAACATGCAAAGCGGATCAATCCTTAAATCATATGTAAAGTGTAACCATGACAGTGGGAGAAAAACACAAAGTGAAGAGGAGCAGACACCGTGCACGGCATCAGGCAGCCCTGTGCTCAGCTCCAGGAGGGTGAGCCAAGGTGGCGCTGTGCTGGTGAGCACTCATCCTGTTGTTAGGTGAGGCGAAAGGAGACAATAGAGTAGTAAAGTCCTTCTCAGTTCTTGTTATTGTTTGAAGATTATTTATTTTATGTGTATGGGCATTTGGCTCTCATGTATGTCTGTGTACCATGTGCGTGCCTTGTGTCTGTGGAGGTCAGAAGAGGATATTGGGTCCCCTGGAGCTCAACTCATGGATGGTTGTAAGTCATGAGCTATTAGGTGGGGGCTGGGACTCCAGCCTGGGTCCTTTGCAAGAGCCCTGGTTGTTCCTCACCACTGAGCCTTCTCTCTAGCCCCTTTCTTGGTGATTTTTGTAGTAAAGTCTCACCTAGCCCAGGGTGACCCCAAACTCATTGTACAGCTAGCTGGAAGTAATGTTGAAATTTAGGTCCTCCTGGCCCTACCTCCCAGATGCTGGAATTACAAGTTTGTGCCACCATGCTTGAGCTTTTAAAAGTATTTATTTATTTTTTTGTTTGTTTATTTGAGATCAGTTCTCACCACCTCTAAGGCTGGCCTTAACCTGGTGGCAGCCTCCCCGCCGTAGCCTCGCCAGTGTTGATGATAGGCCATATGTCACCGCATGTGGACTGGGAGACATTTTTAATTGGCTTAATTCTATGAAACATGCCTCATTTATGGATTGTAGCAAAACCACATTCTCTTAGACTGCCTTAACCATGGTCTTTCAGGAGAGTTTCCTGTCACGGTCAAGTCCCGTTATTGCCTGTCTACAGTACCATGTTTTCCTGCTGCGTGGTGTCTATTGGGCTTGTGATCTGTGCGGGATTGTTGTTCACATTTTGAAACAAATGATTGTGAATTTTTGAAGATTTGGTTTTATTCCTTAAAATTACGCGTGAGTAATCAACCGAGTGAAGATGCCTTAGAAGCTATCAGATCAGTCTTGAGCCGGCGTCACAAGCCGTTGTGTTCCTCCCAACGTGGGTACTGTGAACTAAACTCGGGTCCTCTGAAAGGGCAGTGTGGACCCTTAACCTGGACCACCCCGTCAGCCCTGCAGTTGTAAACCAAGCTGCTGTGACTCAACCGGAGATTTTCGATGCAGGGCTCAGGAGGGCCAGAGAGATGGCTCAGCCATTTAGAAGCAGGGCTGGCCTGAGAATGTTTAATGAGTGAGTATCTCTAACGAATTCTCTGTATGCCATCCCCTCAGATTCTTTAACTACGTTAAATTTCAATGCATATGATCAAGTTTCCACAAGAGACTGAAAGCGATATAATTTGGCTGCTTGGGACTTTTGATATGATTTTGGAAATAGGATTTAGAAAGATCTGCAAGTTTATGTAAATCAATTGCCCTTAAATCGACCCTTCAAACATTTCTTTGTAAGTTCTGGCAAGTGCTACTCCATGAGTAATTCACTGTTAAAAGTTTCTGGAAACGAAACACTTGAACTGTCACTCACTGAGGAAAAACCTATGTCATTGTTAAGCAGAATCGTCATATCCTTCTGAAGGTGTGCCGAGGTCTGCACTGTGCTCTGGCCCGAGTGGAGAGCCAAGGTCACCTGAAAAACACTGAGGTGCAATGAAATGAGAAGGACATTTGGGGCCCAGCGACACATGAGTTCTAGGCTTAGTCTTGCTACTGGATATCTGTGTGACACTGGGCACAGGTCTCGCCTGAGCCACAGGTTTATTCATGGCTGAGTGGAGCCATCAGGAATGCTACGTAGGCAAACGGCCATGGGTGACAAGGGCCCAGCATGTGCAGGAAATTAGTTAATTTCTTGGTGTAGCTTTCCTGGAGCTCCGCTTACACAATGGGACTAAGCCACAGCATTCATCTTTACACAGGGAGTCTGATGGCCTGGGTGGAGCTTCAGGCCAAGATGACGACTTTTCAGTCACTAGCAATCATTTTCTAGAAGCTTCTATACTGTCGCTTGGATCTCTACCTCTAATGTCTGAGTTAGGAACAAAAGAATACATTGCTAAAATTATGACTGAAAAGCCTCGATTTTGGTTTAGTTGTATCTGGAATAAAACCCAAGGGACAACAGATAGTAAATTTCACATTTTCTATTAACTTTCCCAATTGGCGAGCTTAGTTTTATGAAATCTAGATTAGAATACTTGTGCGTTTGCCCTTAAACTGTAATTAGTTTTTTCAAAGCTAAAGTGTATCCTTGTTTTTATAGAGTACATGTTAAGACACCTTGCGGGAATGCTTGGATTCAGGCCACAACGTAAGATGTTTATCGCCCACAAATTGTTCAATGGGTAGGAAATGTTACACATTTATCTATTTCCTTGCAAACCTTTGCATCGCTGGAGGCTAGTAAGTGTTCGGCGAACTTGGGGAACGGACGAACAATTGTTTTCTTGATACCATTTAGAATTGGCTATGGCTCGCATTAAGAGTTCGGTTGTCTCTTGCATGCTTGCTCTCCTTACTAAAATTGGGGTATCCAGACTTTCCCTTATAAAAAGAAAATCTATGTTTCATTGGGAGATAAACAATTCTCTTTTTGTTCAAGAAACTGGCTTAGATTTTAATAACCTACAGTCTCCCATCTGCTCCACCTATAAATTGTACATACAATTTATCATCATGACAGGATGGTGCCAGGTCAGAATCACTGGGCAGGAACGGCATCCCGAGTCCACTCTCTTCTGACAAAGTCACTGGGTCCTTTGTCACTCTGAGCAGGTTACTGTGCAGTCTGGAGAGCTGCCACGAGCTGTGCAGAAAAGGAGCACGTGCCCAACCCCCACCCCCAGGACCCCAGAACTGGGTGAGTGTTTTAGAAAGACACGGCTAGGCATAAAACAACACGCTTTTCCCAGTTCCCTGATCTTACAGCTTTTGCCAACAACTGTTTGACAGACAGCCAGAGGTAAAGAAAGAAGATCTTGTATCAAAGCTATTTGATAACAAAATGGGTGTCTGTCTGTCAGTTTCCAAACGTTTGAAAAGAAGCTAACTGGTGGAAAACAGAAAGGATTCCAAACACTGACCACATCATAAACAGTGAGGGTTCTCCCACGGTGGCCATCTCTTCAAGTCAGGGCTCTGTCCCTTTAAGGGGAGTGTGTAAGAGCCAGCTGCAGGTCTGTGGTGCTCTCTCTGAGCCTCTCTCTGGGATCCTGTTATGCATTACGGCTGTCTTGCTGCGTTGCTTGTGGATTCTGATAAAATGCTGATTGCATTAAGCTATCATTTTTTGTTTTCTAAACTTTCTAACTTTTTCTGTTGAAATCTTCTATAAGATCATGATTGCCCTGTAAAAATGAGGAAAATTTGAGTAGGAAGAGAAAAAAAAAATCACAGAGGTACCAGATGTGTGGTTTTTGTAGAATCGTGCTATAGGAGGCTCAGGCTGTGACTCCAGGGCTGAACCACCTAGTCAACAGGCCAGGCATCTGCACAGCCAGCGGGGAGTCTCGAGCATGGGCAGGCGCATCCAGAGCACAAAAGAAGATGGTCTTTGTTGGGAACCAAATCTGACAGAGATGGGTCCCTGTATGGATAATTCAAGCAGTGCTGAGATGTGGGATGCAGTCCCTGTCAATCTTGTGTGTAGGAATCTGCGGTACTGATGTAAGCACTCTAGACAGCCTATGTATTTTTATTTATTAAATCCAGTTCTCGGAGGACCAAAGAGCAGGAGAATAAAACAGCACCCTCCATCCCTTTGTTGAATCTGGTGATCCCAACTATTCACAAGTAACTTTGGCAAGTGATGGCAAGATATTTGACCATTGTGAAGAGAGACCATGTGTGCATGCCTCCTAGAACGAGCTTCCTCAATTTGTAAAAGTACTTGATGAATCCTTTGGGCCACCAATAACTTTTTTCAGCCCCCTCTCAGGCAAGAAATGGAGGCCCCGAGTGAAAGGCGGTGATCTTGACTGGTCCGTCATGCAGGCAAGAGTGTGGCCTGGTTGAATCAGAACTCTTGTTGCTGGAAGTCTACTTAGCCTCTCTTCTTCACCCAGGCCATTGGAAGGAGTTTCTGTGGGACGATAGGGCCAGGGCTCAATGCACAGAGCCAGTGTTGTTGTCAGGGTTTGCTCCAGGTCCCGAGGACCCTATCAAAGATGCGCAGAGGAAGGCAAGGCCCCCAGGAGGGAAGTGCATTGGGTAAAACCAGCCCTGTGTTGAGAAGCAGGAGTCCCAACCCTACCTTCTATCCAATGTACTCTCCCCCACTTTTCTCAAACTTTAGATTTATATCAGATACATTTTAGAGAGGATTTTTTTTTTGTTGTTTTTTCTAGCACATAACCATCCTAGACAGATTTAATTGTATGTCTCAGGTCCCCTGAAGTTACAGACAACTGTGAGCTGCTATATGTGTCCTGGGAATTGAACTGGGGTCCTTTGGAAGAACAATCAACGCTCTTAACTGTTGAGTCTACCCTCCAGCCCATAAATTTCTAAACCTGCTTGGTCTGCATGACGTTACCCGTGTGCATGTTTTCAGGACGGACCACGTGGTGTTGTCTTTACTTCAGCTGTCTTGGTGGAGCTACTGCAGGGTGTTCACTGATTCCCACATACTTAACTGGCTACAGAGACATCTGGGAAGCCTTTACAATCTACTCTTCACACTGAATGGTTTGAAAAGGTGGAGAAACAGAACTCTGAAAAGGACAGCATTTAAAAGGAAGCAGTGCATTTAGATTCTCATGCACGTTGTGTTCTTCACAGAAGTAAGGGAAGGATTCTGAACTAACAGAATCACGTGGGTTTCTGATGCTATGGAAAGCTTCTCTTTGTAGCTGATTTGAGTCGGAAGCTGGGAGCCGGTATTCTCCGGCATTCTCACCGCCGCTCCTGGATAACAGTGTGAAGATCTGTAGATGCACTGTCTTTCTTGTGCTTCTTGGTCAGATCAACATGAGACACTTCCAGATCCTCCTTCCTCAATAGCCATTTCCTATTACCTTGCTTTCTTTCTAGGACAGCTTGCTACTCTTCCCAAAGAAGGGCAAAAATGGGGTTCACCACATCCTTCTAAAGCACTGCAAGTTTATCTGGAAAACTGTGCATATGTTCTTTACATGTGAGTGTACTTCCCGGCCCTCCATACTCAGCAAGTAGTAAGAAAAAGAAGCTCAGTGAATCTCCATTTCTAATAACCTCTCCCTAGAGTTCCTCAGCTGAGGGATACTGTGTCTTTCTACCAAGGAGCAAGTGAGATAGCTCTGTGAACAGGAAGGAGAATGTCCAGAGCAGTGTGTGTGTGCTGGATTTGTTCATGGAACCTGGGGATGCTGGGGATAAGATATCCAAGGAATTGGAGCAGATTCTCAACTTCTCTCCTTTCACAGCCTATCATTTCCAGAGGACTCTTGGTTCTCCTGGGCAAAGGAGGGACTCCGGAGCTAGGAGCTGAGGAGAGCGGGGAATCCAGCATTGGTGTGGTTTCAAAGCTCCCTCACTAGGCATGGGAGGCCTCGTGAGCTGGGCTGTTGGAGCTGTGGAGTAGACAAGGCTGTGTCCAGAGCCTGAAGAAGGGCATGGAAGTTGAAGTGTCAGGACACTGGGATAGAGAGAAGAAAACAGCAGATGGGTTAAATTATTGCTGCCTCATTTCCACTGGAGACTTGTCTTTAGGGGCATGAGGGGAGGATGCCACAGAATGACTGCGCATCTTTAGCCCAACAGGAACGTGCAACACTGCAGTCCCTCACCCTCTGAACAACCTTCATTTCATTCTGGGGGTGAGGGGACGGCGGTGCGGGGAGTGGCATTTTGGGGTATGCAAGATGGCTATTTTGGATGCTGGGCCATGGAGAACATTGCTATCAGAATGTAGCTCTTAATCAGGGGTGTTTATTCACGGTGGGAGCCACTGCAGGTCACGCTGTTTGCTTGGTGCCACTTGGTCTGCCTCGCTGCCTTCCTGGACAGGAAGTCCTTAAGATTAAAGATTATATTTTTATGGTTGCATGCCTGCCTACTCTAAGCTATTAGCCGAAGAGAAATGTAGCTAGGAGTCCATTTGCAGAAAGGATATTAACAATCATTTGTGTGTGCGACACAATGAAAAATAAGGGGAAATCAAGGAGAGGCATAGAAGGAAGAGGGAGCCAAGTCATTGTTTGGGGTATTGGAATATTTCTGTTGATTTTCTCATTTGCGATCGGTGTTACATGTGTGATTAAAAAAATTGAAAAAGAACTTAGCATATTGGGAGGTTAGCAGATAAAGGATTTCATCTTTCTTTCCACAGTAATCTTTCATAAAGCACTGCTTTTGCAACATTGTATCAGTAGAATTGGAAAAAAGTAAATATTTGTAAACTAAGTCTCAGGTGCCTGCAGGAGGGAGAGGCTGCCTGTCCCTCCCCCATCTGCCTCTGCTTCCTGGAAACCCTGTTTCTTCTTATGAGCCTGATGGGTGAGTTATGGTTTGGCATTTCATAATAATCAAGCCACTTGGGTTTATATTTTCGCGTTTAATATTTGTCAAAATAAGGTAGCAAGCACAATGTATGAATGAATGCCGTTTTTAAAAACCCTTAGCTTTTCAGAGAGAATTATGGTTGCTACAAATGGAAATTAATCTTTTCCCAGTGTGTATTGCTTTATTGTTGTACGTAAGACTCATAACTCTGAAGATAAGCTTCAGGAACTGGCTGAGATTTGGGGTGTTCTGCACATGTGTATTGAGGTATACAGGTCATCTGAGACAAAATTGTATTGGCAGTGTCCACAAAGAGGTTTTCAGACGTTTGATTCCTTCTAATTTGCTGTTTACCTCCAGTGAGTCACAAAAGCATCAAAATAATCGTTAGTGTGGAAAGCGACTTAATTAAATAATTCCTGTGTTTTAAATTAGAGCGACTGACTTTGAACGTGGGCCAGTAATTATCCGCATTAATTTGGTGTCATTGGAAAACTAGAGGATGAAAAGTTTGGCCCGAATAGAAGGATTTCTTTCTGAAAGGAATACTATAGCAGCTTCATGTTCCAAGCAGGAAAATCACTAAAAATTGTAAGATTGTAAGATTTGGTTTAAATACATGTTTTGAATATATATGTATGTATATATATATATGTTTATTCATTTGAAATATTTTAAAGGGAAAAATAAGAGGGAAAATGAATAAAGAAGAGCACAGTTACTGATGACCTGTTCACTGGATAATAGTCATAACTGTATTGCATGTATCTATCTGTACGCACCTGTATTATATTAATCTGTCAATATTATTGTTTCCCACTGGGACTTTTAATAATATCTGCACATATTACAGCAACATTATTTCATTTAGGGAGCGTCCTCTGGTGGCTTAGTTTTGGTACTCTCCCTTGAAGGAGCAGGGGCTGTTGCATTGTTGCTCCTGACTACACGCTTTGGCTGGGGAGGTGGGCAAGTCTAGACCGAGGAGAGTACGGTACACTTACATCGTCTTTCTTCCCTTATTTTAATTCCACCCCACCGCCTCATTACAGACGGTGCACTCAAAGCCCTCCACTGTTCCCGTCTATTAGTGAATGCTAGGATGCTGAATTTACCTGGGGCTTTACCCCGTGACAAACAGTTCTGAAGGGTTTGGGGTGTGAAATTGCTCTCTCGGTCTTTATGGGTTTCATCTGTGGCTACCATTTTATCCATCACAGACCCTGAGCAGTGGAGCTTAGCCACTGAAATATGGTTCATTTCCTACGGTGCTCCAAGTGCTACTTCCTTGCAGGTCACAAAAGCCAATTTTTTTGTGCTTATCTGACAGAGTGGAGAATGTCAGCTTTCCTTTTATTCTCCTCCTTTTTGTCTTGATAGAGATTATTTTTTTTTATAAACAGTAGTGGGCATTTTATGCTAGGGCTGGAGCAGGTTGGGTGGCCTAGGCCTATGGCCTGTGACCCAGGATGACAGGTCAATGGGCTGGCCACCAGCGATGTGCTCCGCAGGTGAACTCGCTTGTGCTCAAAGACCCCTTGCTGCTGGGCTCGGCATTGTCCTCGGGCCTTGCCCCAGCTGCACATAACTAGTGAGATGTGAAATTGCTTCCCTGGCAGGCTACAGGTTCTCTGTGTTTCCAGCCCTGTCCATATGCATTTTACCCCGTCCTAGCAAGTCAGAAGCTCATGGAAGGGCCTCAGCAGCTCTCCTAACGCCTACTTTCCAGGCTTGGCGTCACCTTTCATTTGAGAAGGAAGATGGGCAGTCGCTACCCTGTGTTCTCTCCTCTTTCCTTTCTTTCTTCAAAGCTAAATTTATTAATAACAGTGTAAAGATCTCTGACCGCTCTCCCTTGTGAGACATCTCTACTGTTCCAGGTAGATTCTCACAGGTATCAGTGTGTGTATGTGTGTGTGAGAGAGAGAGACTCCTCGCCAGAACAGGGGAACCATACCCTGCATCCTGAGATTATTGCCTGGTCACCGTGAGATAGAAGGGAAAGGCCTAGAGATAAAAGGCTTGTGGAGTTTGTCAGCCCAGGTGTGTAAATGAAACAAAATAAACCAGAGAGATCAGAATGGGGAGAAGAAAAAAAACCCCAAATCCCCAAACCAAAACCAAACAGAAAATAAAACACCCCAAAACCTCAAACCAAATAAACAAACAAAAACTAAACATACAAAAACAAAAAACCAAAACTACAAAAACTAATTAAAATCTTAGCGGTCCCCTTTCCCCATCAGAGTGGCTCCCACTGGCAACACTGAATAGTTAGTCCTTTTGTTTTTAGGGCAGAAGTGCCCTCAGCTTGCAAACAGGACAATAGGCCCTGCTTGGGAGCTTGCGGACAAGTGCAGGGAGCATGCAGAGGCATCCTCCGTTCTATTGAAGAAACAGCTGTGGGCAGCTTCACTTCTGACCTGTGGGCACCCTCTGGGGTGGCCAGGCTTCAAGCCTTTCACCCTGGCCTGGACCTGCTTGCTATTCACAGGGTGAAAGCTGGGCCAGTCTGCCAGAAAAGGAGATGCCCTGGCTGCCTTCAGAAGCGGGAGCAAAATGAACGGAGTGGGGGCAGGCTTTCAGGACGGTGGTGAGGCTCCTGGGAGACTTTTATTGCTGGTAATCCTTTTAGATCTCCAGCACGGATTGATAGCCTTTATTTGAAGCTATTGTCAACACAGATGGCGCTGGGTTTGGAATGCAGAGGCAGACAAATCCTGTTTGTGTTTTTACAGTTTATGCTTTTATTCTAAGAGATTTAACTGTGATGTTATCTGCTCATTAAAACCGATTACAGCTCACACACTGAGGCTCACGGATACACTCACGATAAATATGATTAGCTAAATGGCCATATCAGCACACACATTGGTAAGTACACTTAGCCTACACCACTGTTACGTGTGGATTTGTGGCCTTGAGAGAAATTTCAAGCATCTGAGCTTCACGAGGGCTCTTACCTTTCGATATAGTGGTTGTGTGGCTAAGGGGGAAGGTTTGAAATTATGTCATTTTAAAAAATGAAAAAGTGTGCCCGGATGACTTATTTCCTGTCTCTGTCTGTGTCTGTTCTGAGATGGGGCTGGAATCATGGCTGACTGGCTGGCATCTCACTGTCATCCAGGCTGGTTTCAAACTCGTGGGAGATCCTGCTGCCTCTGCCCCAGAGTGCCAGGACAGCAGACATGTGCTGACCTGCTTGAATTACATCTGACATAGTGGGAGGATGATGGTTCCTGGACTTCCTCTATCTAGTCTAAGGACCAGTTGGTGGGAGATGTGTGTCCCTCAGACAGGAGGGCCTTGTGGGCACCTTAGTGTTTCACTGGGAGTGGTGAGACACAGGGCTGTCAGGTCATACACTGAAGGGTGCTGTCAGCTCAGGTACCTGTAACCCAGCTCAGATCTTCCACCCTGGAGGGTTCGGACTGGCTGGGCCATCATCCCCCATCCCCTCACCTTGAAGCTGACTTCCCCACCTAGGGCTCGTTCTGTGGCCACTCTCTGTCCTCGGTACCTCTTAGGCTATTCTTATTGCCTTGGAGGATGCTCTATCAAGTCCTGTGAACGGATCTTTTGGTCTTTCATTCTCTGAGATACCTGAGGATAGTGACTTTACTTCTGGTCACCAGGATGTGCCAAGTCTCTCTGACATCCGCAGATGTCCCATAGAAGTATATTGAGTGAAGGGCTAATAGGGGTTTGCTGAGAGGCAGGAAGCACATGCAATGGCGTAGAGTGTGCTCAGGCCCAGCGTGCAGCTCCCCCCTTCCAAACCACGGTTCCCTGGGTGCTGGTGCCATCACGAGCTGCTGGCTTCTGCCTCAGCACTCCCTGG
>NW_026067909.1:31724383-31740925 GCF_014885135.2 Alexandromys fortis | reverse complement strand
TTTTTTTTTTTTTTTTTTTTTTTTTTTTTTTTTTTAAGACATCAAAACTTTACAACAGAAAGAAAATGACCAATATGAATGTTCTCGCAGGTCTGGATTATAGGAGTCTAGAGTCAAAGTGGGCACAAGGCTATGCTGCCTCTACAACCTCAGGAACCATCCCTTCCATGCCCCTTCTGGCTTCTTCTAGGAGCTCCAGGTGTCACATGACTTGTGACTCCGCTGTATCACTCTGCTTCTGTCTCTGCGGGCTCCTCCTCTCCGGGTGCCTTTTCAAAGCCAACCTAGAAGACACGGGCTTGTTTCTCCTTGAGATTCTTGTGTTAATTGCATCCGCAAGGCTCTAATGATGGATAGTTTTTTGGACACTGCACAGGTCGGGAGGGAAGGCTGGAACAAGCTGAGGGGAGATATTCAGGGACAGGAGGAACTGTGAGCGCTCCAGTCTTCTTATTCTGGCCGATCTTTACAGGCAGCAAGTTCGTAACTTCCTCCTGTGGCTTCAAGATGGCATAATTTTTTCATCTCAGGATGGAATTTATATCACTGTTTTACCATGATCGCATAGGTGATATGAGGCATTGGGAGTGGTTCCTCCCCTCCCCCTGTCTTATTTACAGCAGACTCCTGGTGGCAGAATGATAGCCAGGCCCCTGAGCCACCATACACTCAGCCATGCAGTTGCTAGGAAAGCAAGGGCCAAGCCCTGTGACCTTGAGATTTGAATGGTCTTGGGGTGTCAGGCAGTAAGGTCATTTGCTAACCTGTACTCCTAAACTAAGGGTTACCCCTTACACTGAGTTGCAGCAGGCTGTGCTGAACCCATACAAATTTTCTCTCTAGTTTAGCCTCTCCCTGCTAAGCGTTTGGTAGACTGTATTAATTATGACAAAGTGAGCTGGTTGGCTAGTTCAGCAGGCGAAGTTGTTTGCTGTCAAGCCTGAGGGAATGCATTTGATTCTCCGGGACCCCTAGATGGAAGGAAGAAACTGCTCCTTTAAGTTGCTCCACATATACCACTACCCCCCCACACACACAATAAAGAGGTATAAGGGGGACAACTCCCCTCTCTACTACAGTAGTCAAAACTCTTGATATTCTGCAGATCCATGCTCAGAAGAAAGAGAACCATAGAAACATTTATTCTAAAACATTGTGCATAGTATGAATTTTCTCAGACACCACATAGTCCTCTGAGCTCTTTTCAGTGGAGAACCGGACTCCACTAGCAAAGGATACAGCTTATGCGTGCACCACTATGGGCTTTTTTTGTTCTTTCTGCTTATGTGGTCCACTTGCAGTTAAAGACTCGTCAGTAAAATTATCCCAGCACCTGGGAAGGGACAGTTAAAAGTGGTTAAACTCAATTGAATTGGCCTGTGGACATATCTGTGAGGAATTGTCTTGATTAATGATTGATATGGGAGAGTCTGGTCCATTGTGGGTGGCACCATCATCCCCAGACAGGGAAGCATGGGCTAGCTGGGAAAACTAGCTGAACGTGAGCCAATATGCAGGCCAGTAGGCAGCCTTCCTCTTGTGGGTTCTGCTTCAGCTGCCTGCTTTGAGCTCCTACCCCAACACTCCTCAGGGATTGGTTGTTACCTAGAAGGGCAGCAGAACCTCTCTTCCACAAGTTGCTCTGTGATCATGGCATTCATCACAGCAACAGAAACAAACCAGAAGATAATTAAATAGTTAAGCTAGCATCTCAGAACACGGTTGTACTTACTCTCCTCCGAATTTAAGGAATCTTGGTCAGAAATATTTACAAGAGACCAACCCATTAAGCTGGGAGTCAGTGTGTGTTTCTGATGACGTGACAAGGGACAGATATAGAGAGTTAGGATTTCTTTACTATGAAAGCTTGGCGAAGGAGAGAAGAACATTAGGGCCAGCCACCCAGCTATACAACCAGCAACGGAGTAAGAAAGAAAGTAAGGTGTACAGAAATAGAGAAAGGCAAAAGCACAGAGACAAAAGATAGACGGGCTAATTTAAGTTAAGAAAAGATGGCTAGAAATAAGCCAAGCTAAGGCTGGGCATTTATAAGAAGAATAAGCTTCTGTGTGTATTTATTTGGGAGCTGGGTGGTGGGCCCCCTCCCAAAAGAGCAAAGAGTATAAAACAACAACAGAGTATCTGACTTTCCTATACATTGTTTTGCCTCAAGGGTTTTCTAGAATCTTGGTGCAGTCATGAGTGACCTTGTAACTCTTGTAGTTTGCACACCTGCAAAAGCAGTCCTATGTGGGTAAAGATGCTAAGCTCTGCTGCTGACTTGAGATGTGTTCCGGCTCCTTCCGACACACCTGTAGTGGCCTCTGTGGGATTTGTGGCTGTACCTGGCCAAAACAGTCCCGAGTGGTTGTGTCTGAACAGAAAGTACCTTCATGGACATTCTCACCTCAGGTCCTCCCTTCTCAAATGAATCTGTATTTATACCACATGGAGCCGTCAATTTGGAAACTTCTTCCTCTCTAGGCAGCTTTATTGACCTAGCACAAGAATTAAGTTTCTCTTTAGTTTTTCCTCATCTGTAACTCTTACAGGTACTTTCTTCTATCCATTTTACCTGTAACTTAACTTTTGATGCATTTATGATAGGTTTTTATTCTGTTCAACTCTAGACTGAAATGATTGGATGTGACGACCCCACCTACATTTATTTACTATTTATTTATTTGGCTTCCAGACACTTAGAAGCTACTACACACAACCCCCCAGTCAAATGGCATTCTGCTAGGGCGAGAGCATCTAGCCTCTACCCTTCCCCTAGATTAGGAGATCCTCGTAGATCAGGAGCATGCCTCATTCATCATTGCGCCCAGCCCTTAAAGCACTTATCTGAGCTCAGTATATCACTTCTGACGTACACAGCTGATGTGTAGTTGACAGAATATTTGAGCCTGGGAACTTGGTTCATTGGGTAGGCATTTCCCCCTTTCACCCAGTTCTGAGGAGCAGATACTGTTGCCAAGTGTTATTCCTCCAGTCGGAAGGTATCCCTCTCCCAGATAGGTATCCCGTTGACGACATCTTAGCTCCCTATGATCGCATGATGTGTTTCCAGATGACAGCTGGCATAGAAACATTACTTTCACGTCTTTAAACGTAGTAGAGTGGCATCCTTTCTTTACAGTGTCGCGACTTTACCAAATCATCAGATCAGCATGACAGCGCCCAGCTGCTTTCATCACCAGATGCTCCGCATTGGGGACACATTATTGAAATGTTGTTTTGGAAAGATATGATTGAAATATAAGCCATACTCATTGGTAAATTTTGACATACGTATAAACTTGTCACCATAATCAAGTTAGTAAACAAGTCAGTAAATTATTAAAACTAATTTTATTAATTTTTTTCATAATTTCACACATCCTGTTTTGGTTATATTCATCCCCCTGCCCTATGTCTTTCCAGATCTAACTCCACTCCATGTCCATCCAAATTTGTGTCCTCACTAAAAAAAAGCCGTCTATTCCCATTGGTGCTGCTTAGGTGCCACTAGAAGAGGTAGCGTTAGCTTTGTTTAAGGCTGCTTCCCGACTGCAGAGAAAAGTGCAATATGACCAGCAGTCTCAAGCTACTGATTCCATGCCTTCCCTGCCCTAATGCAACTTTGCCCCTAAAAAACAAAACAAAGCAAACAAACAAAACCTGCCTCTCCCCAGTGTCTTATGGTGACTGACAGGTGATGGTACACAGCATGTCCCACGGGTTACTTTGTCAGTTGGGAAGAAGGAGCAATTAGTTCTTTCTCTTCTTTATTGTGCCGTTTATTCTTGCAATGTAGACATGCCATCAGGAACAGAAAACAGGCCTTGTGACAGGCAGCATGGGAGGGTATGCTAAGAGAGAGGAAGGGCTTGGGAATTCGGACAGATGAGCAGTTTTCGGGGACTGCAGAGGCCAGGCCTAGAGGTGACATTCCTAGGAGAGTCTTTGGGAAGTGTGACCAGCCAGACTCTCCCCAACCTCTGCTGTGGCTCTCCAACCCAAAGCACACGACAGAGGGACCATCCTCTTGTGAAAAGGGAAGCGATGTCACAGGGTATTTCCCTGACAAGCGTCACTGGAAAGATGAGTGCAGTTTCCTCGTGTTCACGAGAAGGCCCTGGGCTCTGCTTCTTGCAGGGGCCCTGAGCCATTTGCGAATCCCAGGTGCTGCGAAAAGCACTCTCCACTGCGGTGAAGGAGACTGGATTTTGTTCCTGGCTTGGATGCTAAGTAAGTGTAGGATTTGGCTAGCACTCAGTGTAATGGAACCTCAACTTTCTTCTCTTGTAGAAAGCAGGAGTCAGGCTCCATGAGGTCTTAAAATTGCTTCCAACTTTAATATTCCACAGTGTGCAAAGCAGAGTCTTTGGAATCTGTAGCTCGCTTATGAAAGGAGTGGGTCTGGGCAGAGGCAACCAGAAGAGAATGTTAGTTAGAGAGCAAGGGCAGAGTTTCCGAGTTTTCGGTTTAGGCTGCAGAATTGGGTCTGTGTTCCTCTCCAGCAGAGCTTCAAAGATGGGTGCACATCAGCTTGTGTATTGGCTAACGCTGAGCTACCTGGTCAAGCAATCTTGATTTTCTCCAAGTGTTCATGGAGCAGCAAAGGCACCCTTCCCCCATACTTTACACACAGAGGAACATGGGTTCATACTAAGGAAAGCCTCTGAATTTCAAAGACTGACTTAAGCAATGCTGCTTTACGTCCCCACCCCCACTTTCTTCCACATTCTCTGGACTTCTGTGGCTCCAGGTGGTACAAGACAACAAATTTCTCAACTGGTTTGGTCTGTACCAACAGTTTTAGTTAGGTCCCCAGGTAGCCGAGGCAGGGGAGTACCATTCACTTATCAATGAGCTGCCACCAAGTATCATGTTTGGCTTTGTTTGGAAGAACCGAGTGCCCTTATCACTTTTGTTCACAGAAGCATCTTCTGGAGCACACCTAAGTGTGGGGGAGACCGGGGAGTCTGGCTCCCGGCTGCCTTCCTTCTGTGCTTGAAAAGCCTCTTGGCTGATTGATCTGTGGTTTGGATGCAGGCTCCTTGCAGGACTCCGGAGTCTGTGCTTGTCACGCATGCCTGGCATTGAGCAGAACATCACTAGGTGAACAATGAGTAGGTGGATACTAATTGGTTCGTTCCAGCACATCTTCCCAGGAAGTGTGGCAGACTTTCAGTTTCCAGTGGTCACGGGACAAGCATGGCATGTGTGAGAGGAGCCATTGAAAATGAAAATGACTTTCACTGATTGTTTTCCAAGTTCTCTTGGAGAAAAGAAAAAAAAAAAAGAACATCTCTTTAAAGTGAAGACTGGATCCTGCTGGTGTAAGATCTGCAAGAGAGACGGGCAAGAGACGTGAGGCCTGGCATGATGCTGGTCTGTTATTTTAAGAACTGGGGGGAAGGGGCTGGGCAAGGCTGGATTTCTTGCCCTATGCTGTATAATGATTACAGATGTTTAGGGAAAACTGGGAAAGACCCCCACTTGAAAGGAAGCCATATATGTGGAAACCTGAACTTCCTGCAAAAGCTATAAGTCTTTGGCAACCCAGTCCTGAGCAGTGGCTGTCACAAGATCTATTGCAGTTCATTGCAAAGCCGAAGGGTCATCAGTTTTGGATCATTTTTACCCAAGCAATGGATCACTCGCTGTGAAGGCCAATTTCCCTAAAAGGGCAAGAGACAGTCTGCCTGAGAGTCAGTCAGAGGTTGGTGCTAGCAATGCTGAGAGACATTGTTATGAGGTACGAAAGGACCAGAGGCAGAGATGGACTCACCCATGGCAAGGACAAACTGTAGTTTTTGTTGTCTAAGTTGATTCTGACAGCTTATGACTCTGCTTCCAGCACACTGGGTAAAGGTGAAGTCCCAGGAAAGAATAGATTCAGAGTTGTTTTTTTTTTTTTAAATATGTATACGCGTGTTGATATATTCATATGAGTATGTGCTGCCATTGCAAGGTCCTCTGGGACAGCCTTCTTTTTCTCTCCACTGTGGGACGGAAACCCCGTGTGCAGCTGCCCTCACCCACTAAGCCATCTCCCTGGCCCCAGGCTGACTCAGGATCCCTGATGTTTTGTCTCTCCACCCAGCACCCCACTAACTGCTGAGTTCCTGACTTCAGGACTCTTCCTCAGCATCCAGATGGCGTTTGTTTTCCTTGTCAGCCCTCTCTGCACTGACTGTTGTGTGAACTGCTCCCGTGCTTTCTAACCCTTCCTCCTGGAGGCTTTCTTCTGCCCTTCCTTTGTTCTGAGCACTGTCTGCACAAGGCAGTTTTGGTGGCACCACACGGCTCCAACTAAACAGGAAGCTTGGGCCAGCAAGATTCAGTAGTTCCTGCCTCCAGGTTTCTGCCCTCTTTGAGTTCCTGTCCTGATATCCTTTGATGATGGACAGCAATGTGGATGCGTGAGCCAATAAGCCCTCTCCTCACCAACATGCTTTGGTCATCACGGCAGTAGAAGTCCTAACTGGTACAGCAGGAAAGAGCCCATTGCCCGACTCGTAACACCCTGGTTGTCATGATGGCTAAACTTGGCTTTTGGAAACGTTATTTTTTTTCCGTCTAATCTACTCTTCACATATTTCTGGGTACTCATCACAATTTAGGATCTGTCCCCATTGCTGAGGGTGATAGAGTGAGCCATGCAGATTTTTTTTTTTATATTTACAGTCCTGTTCTCCAAGGCATTGTCCTGAAGCACAATTAATAAAAACTCAGAGAGAGAAATTGGGGTTCAATCTGAAGATCTGAAAAGCAAAGCAGCCAGCCATTGGCTCTTACCTCGACCTCAGTTTGATATGGCAATCCTGCTTTTAGGAATCACAGAATAAGACTGTGAGAGCTGTCTCCCCCTCCCCCATTTTATATAAAAGGTGTGCACCACTGGGATTAAGGTCATATACCACCCAGTCTCTATGGCAACTAGGGTGGCTACTGGGATTAAAGGTGTATGTTACCATAATCTGGTCTGTAAGGCTGACCAGTGGGACTGCTTTACTCTCAGATTTTCAGGCAGTCTTTATTTATTAAAATACAATTGAAATGCCACTACATTGTCCCTTTCTGCTTTGTGCGCATGAAGGTCATCATTACCTACCCCTGCCCTTGACCTAGGGCAGCCCCATTACAAATCAGCTGTTCTGGTAGAAAGCCTGCCAACACACTTGAGCAATTCCTGTTCTGATGCTATAAAACATGGCTGAAGTAATCTCTTATGGGTCCTGTAACTTTCTTTACTGAACGGACTGGAAGTGTCCATTGCTTTGCAGATATGAAGGAAGACCTTAAGACACACAGATTACTCAGGGTCATTTACCCAAGCAGGTGCCAAGCATAGCCATATCTCTACATAAACTGGAATCAGAGGAAGATCCAAGGGCACATGTAAACACAGAGGGGGAATCCTCATGACCAAAGATGCAGGGCCAAGAATTATGGAGTCACTACACAAGGGGTGGATATGGGAAGTTACTGGAGGCTCACCTCAGCAAGCTCAGAAGTCTCTCCCAGAATCTCAGACCAGGACTGGAGGACTGGTTCTGTCTATACCATGAATTCAGCTCCACAGATTCATTTCAAACGTTGGCTTCTAAAACTGTAACGTTGTGCTCTTTCTTTATAACACTGTTTAAAAGCCACTCGCCCTTCTTATTTCATTGACTATTAATTAGTTCACTCTCTACACACCCTTCTTCTTTGAGGTTCCTGCCCTCAGGTCCCGCCTCCTGAAACCTTTTCTTCTATTGTTAATGACCATTATTCCAAATGACTTCCCTCAAATCACTGCATACTTTGGTTTCTGACTCACACTTTTCCACCTTGAGTCCTGTCGTCATCCTATGGCTTCCACATCCAGGAATATGTCTAGCCCCTTAGTTAGAGTTCAAGTTGCTTGGCTCCTCGTGCTCCACAAAGATCCTTTCACTTGACTCTATAGTGTACTCCCACAATCTCATTCTTGGCCTCAACAGCACTCAAAATTATCACCCACGAGGAGTCTCTGGCTCCATCTGCCTTGCCCTAGTCCTCCCTCCTTTTTTCTTTCCTGGGACTCTTTGGGAGACTCCACATTCACACGCTGGCCACAGGCCTGTGCACCTCAGGAAGATGAACTGCAGCCATTAGTCTGCATGAACCATAGGAAGATACACTGTAGCCTTTAGTCTGTGTGAACCATAGGAAGACACACTGTAGCCATTAGTCTGAATGAACCATGGTGAGATACACTGTAGCCATTAGTTTGCATGAACTATAGGAAGATACAGTGTATCCTTTAGTCTGAATGAACCATGGTGAGATACACTGTAGCCATTAGTTTGCATGAACTATAGGAAGATACAGTGTATCTTTTAGTCTCAATGACCCATGGTGAGAAACACTTTAGACATTAGTCTGAATGAACCACAGGAAGACACATTGTAGCCTTTAGTCTGAATAAACCATAGGAAGATACACTGTAGCGTTTAGTCTGAAGGTCTCTAGCTCTCTCATCTGCTTGGTTTCCAGTACCTGAAATAGAAACTTCTAACCCCAGACCAGCTAAGTGAGATGCTGACACTCCTTCACTCAACAACATGCTTGCCCTTGCCAACTTCAGTGGGTTACCTGTCCTTCTTTGTTCCCTCTTAGACCAGACCTCCAGCCTTCACTACACCATATTTGTCTTCTCTGGAGAGTTTCTAACGGAACATCAGTTCTTTCCTGGAATCCTGAGGCCACAGAGCCAGGCAGGAAGGGTTTAGAGCCTCCTATCCATGCCTCCTTGCTGCACTGTGGGTAAATATTTCTGCCCTTTGTCAGTTAGTTTGTTAGTTGGTCGTGACTTATAGTTGCTTCTGTTTGTTTTCATTGTTTCAAAACACCACAGACTACTTTGGTTTGTAGTCATTAAAATGTTCTTCTTGGGATTGGAGGGAAGGCTCAGCTGTTAAGAAAACTTGCTGCTCTAGCAGAGAACCCAGGGTTGAGTACTAGCAAACACATGGAAGTGCACTCATCCATCTATAACTCCAGGTCCAGGGTATCCTATGCCCTCTTCTGGCCTCTATAGGCTCTACACACATGTTGCACATATGCACATGCAGGGAAACACTTATACACATAAAGCTATTTTCTTACAAAAATGTTCTTTGGGTGTTTAATGCACATGAGATTTTGGACCCTAGCATAGGGATTAACATTAAGTGGAGTCCAGACAGTCGGGGTCCCCAAAGCAGTTGACTATCCTGGCAAGACCTCTGATCTTTACTCATCAGTTAATGGACAAGTGTGCTGCCTAGTTTTCAATTATGTGTATATGTATGTATATATGTATATATAACATATGCATAATTTGTACATGCACAATATATTCATATTACACATATATACATAATTTTAATTATACATGTATGCATATACGTATATAGGTATAAATATATATATAGTTTGTGTGTGTGTGCATGTGCTTGTGTGTTAGTATTTGTGTGCATGTCCTTACACATGCATACATTTGTGAAAGCCAGAGGACAACTTGGAGGAATCAGTTCTCTCCTTTCACCATGTGAAAGGAATCATTGAACTCAGGTGGTAGGTTTATTGGCAAGTGCCTTTATTTATCCACTGAGCCATCTGGTCTACCCAGTCATGGTTTTCAACTGCTCTTTTGTGTTTGTACTCCTCCATTTCCCTGCCATCTTGTCTATCCCTTCTGGACCTGGTACACCCTGTGATGTTTTGCATGTCCTACATGGTTCAGTTGGACTTTACTTTCTCTGTTGCTGTCTTTTCTTCTGGTATACAGTTGACCTTCACTCTGACTGGTAAGAGAAGCCCCTATTACCCCCACCTCAGTTACTTAAAACATTGCAGCTCAACAGATGGTAACCAGTACTTTGCACAAAGTCCCCTGGACTATCAGAAGAAACAATGTTACCTGACACAGTGAACCACTGAAGCAACTGTTTACCAGGACAACCATGGGTGGCCTCAGCGTCTCATCCAGAGAGAAAAAATGTGTAGAAATCCTGATACTACAACTCAAACTCATGAGTTAGCTTTCTTATTTATGTTCTTTCAGATTAAGTTTCTAAAACACAATGATGAATAGTGACTCAACACTTTCTAAACTGCTTTTGCTAATTCTATTGATACATTTGTCAGAAGAACCCGACTTTCTTAGAAAATATATTGCAAGACATGAGTTTACCCTTTAGAAAGGGATAAAGATGTGTCTTACAGATTTCTATTGCATGTATTACTTTAGGCTAAGAGCAACTGATTAGTCAGTGTATTTTAGGAATTATTATTCCTTTTGAATAAGACCTTGTTGTTCAAAATGGCACTACAATCTACCTTTTTGTATTTTGTTAACATTATTTAGGCAATATTATGGTCTGTTGATATATGTTTCTAGAAAGGGAATAAAGAAAGCTTGCTGAAGAATGACAGAAACTCCTTTTCTAGGAGTTCATGCATAATTGTAAGCAATGTGTTTATTTATTATTTGAGGATTTCAGCTCTCTGTGTTATTTTCTCTCTCATATCTGGATTCCAGCTTCAAATCTTTTGTTCTGTGTGCTTGACACAGAATACACGTGGAAGCCAGGAAACAACAAAGGCTCCATAGGGGGAGCATCTTAAGGGGAGGGAGGATGGCAGAAAACACTTGGTGAAAATAGAGAGGGAGGATACTGGGGTTGGAAAAGTTTAAACAGGTACAGGGAGCGAGGGAGTTGTGGAGAAGATTAACAAAAATCAAAGGTGTGTGGAGAAGCCATACAGCATCCTACTCTCTTGCAACCCAATTAAAAATATAATCAAAGAAAAAAAATGCAAAAAAAAATATAATCAGAAGGGTGATGTATTGGTTGCTTCTCGATTGTTGTGATAAAACGCCACAGCCAAGGAAACTTCCAGAAACAAGAGTTTATTTGGACCTATGGTTCCAGAAGCTTAGAGTCCATGATGGCAGAATATAGGCATAAAGACAGGAACAGGAAGTGTAGGGATCATATTTTGAACCACAAGTGTGAAGCAAAGAGCAAAACAGTCGAAACTGCATGAGTCTTTAAACTTGAAACTGCCAACCCCCATCTCCAGTGACATACTTACTCCAACAAGGTCACACCTCCTAAACTTCCATAGGGTGCCACCAACTGAAGAGTTTAAATGCTGAGACAATGGGAACATTTCTCATTCATCACCACAGAACAGAAGAGCCATTGAATAAAAGAAGAGAGAGGACACTGAGGATTTAAAATGTAAGCAGGGATAGGGTGGGGCAATAGAAGACATGGGTCAGGGATGGGCTAACCAAAACTGTGGATGTATGAAAAAATCCTTGTGTAGTTTTTAATAATATCTTTTCAGTTGTATTTAGTCTTACTGTTGATAGTCACCTTCTCCCCTTTTCCTCCAGTGCCCAGAGTTCCTCAAAGATTAGGTTTAATTTTTCTTTTCTTTTCTTTCTTTCTTTTTTTTTTTTTTCTTTTTTTTGGATTTTTCGAGACAGGGTTTCTCTGTAGCTTTTGGTTCCTGTCCAGGAACTAGCTCTTGTAGCCCAGGCTGTCCTTGAACTCTCAGAGATCCACCAGCGTCCTGAGTGCTGGTATTAAAGGCGTGGCCACCACCACCCAGCTCTCAAATTTAATTTTTAACTAGCTGGATCAGAGAAGCACGTACAGTATACACCCCCTTAGCCCTTCGAGCATCTGAACCTGGGTTTATCATGCCCTCATCTAATGGAGGTTTCAATTTTCTCCTAAGCATGTTGATTCTTTATCACTATGAAACTGGCCTCACTGAAAGTCAAGACAGGATTTGAGATGCTCATCTTGTTCAATTTGTATTCCAAATGCGTACACAAAGTCAAGAATTTACACATATGTTATTTCTGGCTTCCCCCAAACACCAATGAAACTTAACAACACTCCCTTCAACTTTCTTTCTATGATATTGTTTTTCTTATTAATATTTTTGTTAACTATTTTGTGTATTAAGGTCCCTCAAAGCATAGGACACTAACTCTACAGGCAATCACTAAGATTCCCAGGGGTCACAACGTCTCCTGCTTAGACATCTTGAGGGAAGGCAACCAGATTGCCGTTTTGAGGTCAGGCTGTGTTATAATGAAATGTTTTTCAGAATCTAGCTGATTGTGAGGATTGAGTTTATCTATAATTTATCTCTATCCTTTGTATTGTATTAGCCCCAAATTTTATGGACTATACAAATTACAACATCAGCAATGTATGAAATTAAAAACCCTTGTAATATATTTAAAATGCATATATGGCCTTTTCCTACATCAGGGATTTTTTTTCAATACACTGTTCTATGTGGGATTTTGAAGCATGTGCACTAACTTAAAATGAGGCAGCGAACAGAAGTGCTTGTTACATGATTAAAGTAGTTATCTTTGCCCTGTCCACACACCTTTAATGACATGTGTGAGGTCAAGGATGCTCTGTGGTAAATTGTAATGAGATGGCTGGGTGACTCGGCGGGTTCCAGCTCAGAACTCATTTGGCAAATGTTAAATCAGAAAGGACCAGGAACTGAAATTTACTTATGATGCTTGTCCCCAGGGAGCCCGTATCAGGCAAGAGTCAGAAGCAAGGGGCAATCAAGTCTGAGGGCCTTACAACTCACCATCATTACAGGACTAGACACTTTTGCAGGTTTGATTTTTTTTTCTGTTAGATTTGTTTCAAACCAGAAGAAATACCTTCTAAATCAATTAAATATCTTTATAAATTAACTTCCATGTATAAATAGTTCAAGAAATTTAACTTTAAGGTTCAAATGCAAATTATAACCGTCCTCAACAGTTTGCAATTTACCTTCTTAACTACACGTGTTCATGGATGGAAAAGGGAGTCTATTCTAAATCATCAACTAAAGAAGCAATGCCATTACTCTGAATTAGCTTTTCATTGCCTAACTTCATTTATGTATGTATAAAACTTTATCATTATTTTTATTCAAGTATGTCTGGGTGGTTCTTTACTCCAAGATAGTATCTGGGTAAAGAAAATAGCTTTCATTTTATGATAATGGTACCAATCTCAAGTGCCAGCCTGACCTCTGACCCCTGAACTCCTGTATCTTGAAGGCTGTGCCTTACTGTCACCTGTGCCTTCCGAAGTCTACAGATGGAATCAGGCACCTGTGAGCTGCTTCTCTTCCTATTGGTCATGACCAATGCTTCCAGTCTTCCCTGCTGCTTTCGTTATTCATCTCAGGGATCGAATTGCTGTGGGAAGGTGTGGGTAGGACCCTTACATCTTGTGGGCTCAGGAAGCAGTGATGGGGGATGCTGACACTCAGTTGACTTTTCCCTTCCCCTTTTCATTGAGTCCCCCATCCCAAGCTATGATGTGGTACTATCCAAACTCAGCATGGTAGAAATGCTCTTAGAGATGCTCCTGGAGGTGTATCTCCTAAGTGACTGAATACCTGATCAAGCTGACAGTGAGGGCTACCATTATCTCCATTAATGAGATTCATGTTTGATGTGGGACTTCCCTCTGTATGCTGTGATTACTATTAATGGGTAAAGAAACTACCTTGGCCTGTTGATAGGGCAGAACTTAGGTAGGTAGTGAAAACTAAATGGCATGCTGGGAAAAAGGGGGGCTGAGTCAGAGAGATGCCATGTAGCCCCACCAGAGATAGACACTGGAACTTTAGCCGGTCACAGCCATGTGGCGATACACAGATTAATGGAAATGAGTTAAATTAATATGTAAGAGTTAGTGATAAGAAGCTAGAGATAATGGGCCAAGCAGTGATTTAAATAATAGAGTTTCTGTGTGATTATTTCAGGGCTGAGCAGCCGGGAAACCAACAAGTGGCCTCCTCCAACACATGTTGCCTTTGTACTTGCTCTTGCTGGTGCACAGCATCTGTGGGTCTCAGCTGAGCTCTTCAACCTCCTCATGGGCTGGGTGCCATATCCTTGCTTCTATGGGTAATCTCACTTCTCAAGAAGGGGTCTCCACATGGCCCTTCTGCCTCTTCACAGGTGACTTTCCATGTCCTGCTTCAAGAATGCTCCGTAACTTCTAGTCCCCACCAGTGGCTCTCCTCCCCTCTTCTCCCGGTGCAGATAGATGCAGGCACATTCCATGAATCAGTGTCTTCCCAGAGATCAGAATGGGAGCAGAGCGAGACACTTTCTGTGTTCAACACCAGGTTCCACTTACTTGGCTATTTCCACCAAGTTCCCGAAAGCTCAACTCTGATGTCCCACACTGAGGCTTCTTGATTCTCTCCTGTTCCCCCATGATTCTCCACATGCATCTCTTCTTCCCACCGTCAGAAGCATTCCACATTACACCTGTTTCTCCCTTGTGTGCTCTCTTGGTTCGAGAGAGTGCCTACACCAACTTTGCAAAAGTAGTAGACTCCAGGGTTTCATCTCCATGGTGGGCATGGTGCACAAGGTTTAGTTTATAAGAAAAATATATTGTTCTCTAAATATAAGATAGGTTACACATTTGAGAGGCCCCTGCCTTTTCTCTGTCACATGGGACTAAGAAATGTCCAGAACCAGGCTTTAAAATTTTCATTCCCCAATGCCTGTTCCTTTTGGCTTGCAAAATGGCATTGTCTTCACATAATCCTACGATAACCTCCCTTACCTGTTGTTCCCTTTATTAGGTAGGGCCTCTCCCACTTTGGACTTAGATCTGTCATGGAATTATGAAAGACAAAATAAAAGACTAGTTTCTGGAAAAAGATTTCCTGGTATCAAATACTTATTAACTGTGGGAACCAATGCAAATTATTTAATGTCTCTCTCCTTCAGTTTTCTTGTCTTTAGTCATGGATGTAATAATAGTTATTGAGTCAAAGAAATGAGGTAATGCATATAAAATGTGTAGAACAGGACCCTGCGTGTGAGAAGTGATCTGTGCAGTTTTCCCCATTTTTATGGTAGAATCAAGTCTTCTTAGGGCTGGAAAAATACTAGGTGTAGCCTTGGTAAGTTAGAGGCCCCGCGAGTCATTTTGAAGAGTTACATAACTTTATTTTATTTTATTTTTACATATCTTCTTGAATGCACCAAATAAAAGGAGACTCAGTAGCTCCATTCATTCTACCGGTGGAAATCTCTGGATATTCTCAGTTCTCCTTTATTTTAAGTAAACATTGACCCCCCCCCCTTCTTTGGCATTTATTATCTCCAGAAAGGTTCCTTGGAGACTTTAGAGGCAGTCTAATCCTCTTCTGTCTTCGTCCCTTCCTATCTGAGGATGTTCAGGATGCCTGTTTCTTTTTCATACACATTCTTTTATGAAAGTTACAGCCACATGTCCTCAACCTGTCCTCCCTAGATGGGATTCAAATTCCCTCACCACCTGGCCATGGGGAGTCATGGGAGCTGCTGTCACTCCAGGAAGATCCCATTAGCCTGACAGCAAACAATTTAGGATTAATTATTTACGGTGCTCAAAATCAGATAAGCCTATCTTTTTTTTGTCTTAGTTCTTTGGAGAGTCCACATTTGAGAATGGTAACTTCCTTTAATCCAATGTCAAGTAGGAATGAAGTGTTCTCTAGTTGAGAATTTCCCAAACATGAGTACCAATGCATTGCTGGATAATCACTAATTTTAAATGTATGATTTGAATATGTCTTTACTTCCAGAACTTTATGGTAGACACGGCAAGACATATGTTGATTTTTCAGATAGGAAAATAAGAAGGATATAGCTACACTAACTTCTGAATTCGGTGTTGTGGTAGTTTGAATAACAATGGCCCTAATAGGCTCAGAGATTCAGTTGGCTTTTTGATATCTCTTCATTTACCCTGGATAGTCCATAGGATGCTGCTGCCCACAATCAGGGCAGGTTCTTCCATAACTAAGCCTCAAGGAATGCTCCGAGATGTGTCTCTTAGGAGATACCAAGTCCAGCTAAGTGCCTGTGCAGCTGAGGCATCCCACCTGTGAAACACTGGGAATCCATAGAGATAGCCAGGTAGTCATTTACAGCTGCGGGGAATCACATGTGTAAGGGGATTGTTTTTAATCCAAGTGGTGGGATAACCACAGGATGAGTGTCTGTCACTGGAAGAAACGGGTAGATGGATTCCAGAGAGGTGAGAGCCAGAAAGCAAATGGCAAGAGCAGAGTTTGAATGTTGATTGATTTGACAGCCATAGATCTTTCAGCGGACCCTGCGGGGATCAGGCTTGCTTTGGACAGACAGTGTCATGGTGGAAATGTATTGTGACATTACACATCTGGACAGGGACTGCTGTGTCCAGAAAAGATCTAACACTGAATTCTCAAAAAAAAAAAAAAATCCCAGTGTTTAATGTCAGAAAGTGGAAGAACAGCCACATAAAGGGAGACGCTGAGAGACTGGGGCCAAGACTTTTCAGCAGTAGGATGAAGGCACCATTTTGTAATCCTTTTCCAACTGAAACATGACCTTCTGCAGAAACTTTCCTGTCTCCATGATGTTAAAAGTCACTTGTCATCCTCCCCCAAAAATGCTTACAATGTTTGTTTCCTCCTTGTTTTTTTTTTTTTTTTTTTTTT
>NW_026067909.1:31690647-31721848 GCF_014885135.2 Alexandromys fortis | reverse complement strand
GAGTTTCTTTCTGACTCCCCAGCTCTGCAGCACACACTCTTTATCTCCCAGTAACTACTGATGTTCTCGATGGTAGTCCCATGACTAACATCACCACATCACCACAGTAATGGGGTCTCTTGCTACAACTGGGCATAGGAAATGCTCTATATCCTTGCCTTTAGTCCCATTTTATGGAAGAATTTTCTTAGTTAAGGTTTCCTCCTCTCTGATGACTCTAGCTTGTGTTAACATGTAACTAGCCAGGACGATAGTATGTATATGTGTATGTGTATATATACTTGGTTTTTGTTTTGTTAACTATATTTAAAACTTGTAACCCTGATGAGATTTATATTGATAAAGTGTTCTACGCCACTTTATTTAAAATATTGTTTATTTATTTGGGAGTAGCACGTGTCCAACACAGCATTTATGTGGCGGTCAGAGGATGACTTGTGGGAGCTGGCTCCTATTTCCATCATTCTTGGCCTTTGTAGCATGATTAATACAAATCCAGAGTCAGAAATTGGGGTTCAACCTGAAGGTCAGAAAAGCAAAGCAGACAGACATTGGCTGTTGCCTCTACCTCAGTCTGAAGTGGCGATCCTGCCTCTAGGAATCTCAGGATGAGACTGTCTCTGATAGCTGTCTCCTCCCATCTTATATTCCTCTCTAGTGCTGGGATTAAAGGCATGCACCACTATTGCCCAATTTCCATGGCAAACTAGTGTAGCTACTGGGATTAAAGGTGTGTGTCACCACTGCCTGGTCTGTAAGGCTGACCAGTGGGGCTGTTTTACTCTCTGATCTTCAGGCAAGCTTTATTTATTAAAATGCAAATGAAACATACTACAGGGACTGAACTAGGGTTGTCAGTTTTGGTGCCAAGTACTTTAACACCCAGTCTCACCGTCCCTATGTTTCTCTCGGATGATCGTGAGCCTTATTCTACCTCTGCAGTATATGATAACCCCACATGGCCAGCCATGGCCACCACCCATCAGTCCTAACTTCGCGCTGAAAGCTCAGCCCTCCCTACTAAGAAGCCCTGAAATAGTCTCTCACTGATACCTTTTGCTGAGGTGTCTGTGATGCTTGATCCTTAAACTTGACACTAACACACTGGATGCAGTTGCTTGTTGTTCTGGCTGCAACCTGCACTCACAGCAAGGACAGCCCTTCCCAAAATCTTTGCACCTGCCTTTCCCAGGTCACATGACTTCTCTGTCCTGACCCTTCTTTCTCAGGAATCCCAGGAATGCTTCAGGCTACTTGATTAGAAGATTGTGCTTACGTTGTACAGAGTCTCATCGATTACATCAGCAGTCATGCTCTAAGAATGTGGATAGTTCCTGTCCTCAGTCAGGATATGATAGGTTAGATGGTAGTAACAAGGAATGCCCAATGAGCCATAGCCTAGAGGCATGTCCTTTAGGAGTCTTTGGGAGCTTTGTTCCATGTCGCTCCCAGGCCGAGAACACACAGAGGTAGCTTCTTATTTGCTAACTCCTATGTCTTAATTTAACCCATCTCCATTAATCTGTACATCACCACGAGGTCATGGCCTACCAGCAAAGTTTCAGCACATCTTACCTCCAATGGCAGCTCCATAACTTCTCTCTGACTCTGCCCTTCTTTCTCCCAGCATTCAGCCTAGCTTTCTCCACCTAGTTCTGTTCTTTCCTGTCATAGGCTCAAAGCAGTTTTTTTATTCACTAACCAATAAAAGCAAGACACAGACAGAAGGACCTCCCAAATCACAGGGTCTTCTACTGAACCTGATTGATAAATTGGCTGGCCAGCAAGCTTCAGGCTTTCACCTGTCTCCACCACCCTGGTGTTGAGATTCTAAGCATGAACCACTGAGCCCAGTTTTGTGTGTGGTGTATGTATGCATGCTGTGTGTGCGTGCACACATACATGCATAAGCAGAGGGAAGGAGTTAAGACTTCTACCTCTCCCAGTTTCCCTTATTCCCTTGAGACAGGGTCTCTTACTGCACCTGGAGCTCACTGCTGTTTTTCTAGATTGGTACCCAGCATACCACAGAGAATCTCCTGATTATCCTCAACCCCAAAGTTTGGGATTGCAAAAATACCCTGCCATGCCCAGCTTCTGATGTGGGTGCCAGATCTGAACTCAGGCCCTTATGCTTGTTCTAAAAGCACTTTATGGTCAGGTAAGCCCCCACCCCCGCCCCACCCCAAGCCCTGGAAGCAGTTTCTAGGGAATGGCATGAGACGGGTCATTTTGATATCTAAATACAGCTTTCTGTTAGTCTCTCCTGTGGTAACCAAGTTGCTTTGTTGTAGTGGTTCCCACACAGGAGATGGCTGTGAAAAACAGCTGTGATAACTGAATCTGGAATCAAGTCTCTAGGATTTGTCTTGCTACAGTCAGAGCGCTGTATGACTTCTCGCCCTTTCCGTGTTTCACGTCTTTGCGGTCCCAAGAGACGAGAATTCCCAGCAGAGCCCAGAACAAACCTGTCTTCATTTGGAGCACTGTGGTTGTCCATCTAGCAGCCTACAAGATAGCCTTTGCTGCTTCTTGCCTCTGTTAAGTAATTCCTGTTGCCCTTGAGATCATGTTAAGCCCATATGACTTAAATCCCTCCTGCTCCATTTTAGCTGCACCCACCCCCACGCATTTGTGTGCAGAGGAGGAATAGCTGCCCTTCACTCTTGGTTTGGAGGTTTCCTTTATGTATGGGTAGAACTTGCAGAGCAGACTGGATCTCCAGTGGAGCCTCAGTTCATCCTGCCGAAGTATTCACACAGCACAGATACACAATACCTCAGGATCTGTATCACTTACTGTTGACATTCATTCCCACCCACTGGGTGTGTGGCACTCAAACCCAGGAAGTGTTTACTGAGAAAGTCCTTGTGGGGTTTAGTGAGACCTGTGTCACTCACTGCTAGGTAAGTCTTCATTGTAGGGTGTTTGACACCGTTGTAAGTGGTAGAATGGGAAAAGCCATTGGAAAGTCGCTTCTCCCTCTCTTTGTTTACTCAGCCTGTGTGGGCTAATTGCTGTGCTGACAAGGCCTGGCTGCTCTTTCATTGGCTGTGGCTGTGACCACTAGAATGTTAATTACAACTTCCCTGGCACCAAGGTTGAGCCTTGCTTTCTTCTGATGAAACAGGGTACCCCTACTCTGTAAGTGTGACTGGCTTTCGTTAACTGATATGAATGATGTGGGCCTACTAGCTGATCCCCACCCTCTCCTGAGGAAGACGCCCATATTGACGACTCCAGTAGGTTTCCCCAAAACTCAGTATATGGTTGGCATGCCCAGACTCTCAGCTTCTCTCAAGAGCTCTTCGTTTCTGATCAATCTGTTACTGTTTTTAGAGTGACTTTGGAACATCTAAGGAATAATGACTTGCTATGTTAATTTACAAATTGAGTAATCCCCCCCCCACATCATTATTCTTCCCCATTGAGCTGTTAACTAATTAATAACTTACATTAACGAGTCTATGTGCTTAGCCCAGGACTAGGAGATTTGAAATGTCTGCTTTAAATGAATCTAAAAAGAAAACACTTTTCCAGAGGTCAGGTGTGTCACCTGGGGTGTGAGAGTAGAAACCTGAAGAAAAGAGGATGGGTTATCTGGAGCACTTTCAAAAGGTACAGAAGTCCCCACCCTAGTACCCCACTTCTAGGACCTGTTACCTCATTTGGAAATACTGGAGTAAAACTATATAATCTGTCCTTACAGGATGGGAGGGAGCCACCAGAGACACAGACACAGAGGCAAAGCCATGCAAAGCTGTGAGCATAGATTGGAGTGGCCTTGCTATCAACCAAGCACACAGATGCAGATCACAATCAGCTGTCTCTCAAGCCATGACAGAGGCCTGGACCAGACTGAGTCACCAGAGGGGAGGTCAAATCACCACCAATTTCAGTTACCTTGCTTGTGGGAATGTTTCAGTACCTGGGAAGCCAACAGGCAGGTCACTCTGTGCTTTGTAGATGGTGCACAGGTTCTATGGGAACTTGTCAACACTCACCAACCTATGGGGTTAGAGATACGACTCATAAGAGTGCTTACTATGAGTGTGAGAACCTGCCTTTGGATCCTAGTACCCAAGAGTACCGTAAAGGATGGCTTGTGATCCCAGCACTGCTGGGAGAGGGGCAGGAGGATTTCTGGGGTTTGCGGTACACCAGCTTAGTTTTAGGTTCAGGGAGAGGTAGAAAGTGACAGAGTAAGACCTTTGCACATAGGAACACAGGCATGCACACACACACACACACACCAGCACTGCTGGGAGAGGGGCAGGAGGATTTCTGGGGTTTGCGGTACACCAGCTTAGTTTTAGGTTCAGGGAGAGGTAGAAAGTGACAGAGTAAGACCTTTGCACATAGGAACACAGGCATGCACACACACACACACACACACACACACACACACACACACTGGCCTTTGCACTCAGGAACACAGGCATGCACACACACACATACACTGGCGTTTGCACACAGAAACACAAGCGTGCACAACTGCACACACATGCACACGTACACACACACACACACACACACACACACACTGAGACCCTGTCTAAAATGAGCAAGACCACTGGCCTTTGCACACAGGAACACAGGCATGTACAACTGCACACACACACACACGAGCACATACACATGCACACACACGCACACTGAGACCCTATCTAAAATGATGATGATTATGATACACAGATTACAGGCGTGAGCTAGGGAGACTGGAGGGGGGCAAAGTCCCTTCTTGTCCTCACTGGAAAGAACTGGCTTCATGCTTCATCTATTAGGACTTCTTCCTGTGTGTCCTGGACAGCTGTTTGGTTGACCAAACACTACACAGAAATGTTGCAAAGAGAAGTCAGATGTAGCAGATGTGTGTGACTTGGAGGGCAGATGCCAGTGACAAACTGAGCGACAGAGAGTTTAAAGGAAATTTGATTTTTCTCTTCAAGAGTTTATCTGTTCCCTGGTCATGGACTGTTAAGCCTGCAGTAATTAGAGGTAGCTCTTCTCGTCCCCACCGACCCCAGCCCCTTGCTAATGAGGCTTTCTTCACTTCTATCAGCCCTGGGTTTTGTGGCCTAATGGGGTCCCCCTTGATTGTCATGGAAGCGTCCACAGATAAGAGAAAAAGGGAGTGGAAGGAAATGGAAGCTGCCTGAGCAGCGGGGAGTCTCCTCTGCCCTGGAAACCTTTGCTAGCCGCTGTCACTGGTGTTAAGTTCTAACCCATTAAACTTGCTTGCAGGGTGGCTGGAGTCAATGGAGCAGGAGGCAGCCTTCCCTGGCCTCCCCCTTTCCCATCCAGGAAAGAATGAAGCGCTGAAGGTTCACAAGGGGAACGGTGGCTAAGGAGGAGCAGGGAGCCCCGAGTCTTTTAACTCTTAACATCACAGTCCTTTGCATCTCAGCCTTTATCTGCCCATTAACTCCTTAAGTTTGCTCATCCATCCATCCACCCGAAGGCGAGAAAGACAAAAAGAGCCGCAGGATGTGTGAGAAAGCCTTCTTGGTGTCCTGAGGACGCTCTGTTGAATCCTGATTTTGCCTAACTTGGCTGGCATCCTGAGGATGCAGATTCTCTGTAATGAGTGAGCACTTGTGGTTTTTAAAAGGCATTTAGCTTTGAGATCCTTTGGACATCTTTAAAGCCATTTCTATTTCTGGGGGAAAAAATGAAGAGGTAACCTTCCTCCAGATGTGGCAAGATTGCTTTTATATAATAATAACACCTGGTTCAAATGAATTCTCTATTCTTCTGTCAAGCTCACATACCTGCAATCCCAGCACTTGGGAGGCTGAGGCAGGAGGACCGTGGTTTTAAGATGAGCCTAGGATATTAAGAGTGAGACTCTGAATGAAAAATAAAATCACCAGCATATCGTACGTGCTCGCTTACTCTTTTTGTACTTTTAAATATTCTTCTTGTGGTCCAAGAATAAGATATTTCAAAAACGGTTCCAGGCTGGATAATAAAACAGAATTTTTGTTCATAGACCAGTTTGCTAACTTCAAAAATGCTTGTTTAGATCTTTGTTAACAAAATTCTGTTACCATCCAAGAAAACCCTATTTTTTTTTAGAGGAAAGGGGCCCCAGTAATTGGCTGGGTTTTCCTGCATTTGACTGGATGGATAGAAGTGAAGAAGGGGACTCATAAACACTAAGAGATTCCTCAGAAATGGCCCTGCACACACAGTCCAGATTTTCCATATAGCCATCCAATCACATAGCATTCAATGACCGTACAGGAAATTAAGTCTCTCTGCCAGAAACCTCTATAGTCTTAGAAAAGATATTAACATAAAATTAAGGCAATTTGGAGACATTTTTCCAGAGAACAATGAGCACCTTGTGATTTTAGCATGCCGTATAGTATGGGATAGACATGCATGTCTCAACTGGAGATGGACAATGACACCCAGAGACTGGATTCTCCGTGTGCACACCAGCACTCCCTGCATCCAGGTGTGCTGACCACCAGGAGCAGTGAAACTGAAAACACTCAGACAAACACGTGGATGAGCTTTCCATCCCCAGTCCAGTTTTAGGACTATGGTTATAGCCAGTAATTGGGACAGGAGTAATAGATTCTAGTGCTGAAATTAAATGAAAAACCACTGGTCACAAAATAAAATAACAACATCAACAACAATAAGAACAAAACCCCCCAAACCCGCAGCTTCAGTTTAGGACAATACTCCATGTCTTACAAGGTCATTTCCTTGCTGCATTGGAGAACTGGCAGGTTGGGACAAGTTCCACCGCGACAGGAAAAGCAGGGTGAGGACGGTCTGATTCCACATTCCCCTTTCCCCTGTTCAGTTCCGTTGACACTCTTTCCAGGAAGCTCCAAGTGTGGTACTAGGTGTGGAGCCTGGACAGCCGAGAAGCCCAGCTCCTGACCCTCCTATGGGACTCAGAACCTCTGGGGTCCTTAAAGTCCCACCATGGCTCTAGAGAGCTGTGCAGACATGGCTCAGTGTGTCCCTGTGACTTCCTCCTAGGAGGGAAATGAGGGAAAGAGTGGAAATCAGAACGAAGCTTCATACAGGAAAGGACTCAAGTCTGCATGCGGCCATGACAAGACTCCCACAAACTTCACCGGCAGGCACAGACACACTGTGTCATAGGAACCTGGAGTGTGTGGGCTGGGTGGACACAGAAAGGGGATTCAGTCCAAATGAAAGAACAGTTTTGCTAAAATCTGTTATGAAGTACCATAAAGCTTGTGAGCAGTTCTCTCCCTTCTTTCACGGTTACTTCAGAAGCCCTTGGCTGCAGTGCCCCCCTCTGCTCCCAGCTCCACGTGCCCATGGCTGCCTTCTCAAGGAAGCAGAGCCTCTCGCATTCACGTGGAGACTTCTGGAAACTCACGACACAGCTTACTTCTTGCTACGAGGCATCTCCTGAGCTGGTGTGTCCCAGCAGCATCCCTGCTCATGGCTAAGCGGGATGTTCTCTCTATGAACCATGCTGCAGGCTATAAACCTGGACCCTGCTCTCTGAGGGGCTCCCTGAGCCGGCCAGTGCATCAGGGAACAGGGAAGGCCCATGGTTTTCTCTGGGATTCATGCTACACCTAATTATCTGTTGGGCTAACTCTTGACTCTGAGGTCAAAGTTGAGGGAGATGCCCAGCACCACCAAGAGGTAGCCCATGTACGCTGTGGAATAGGTCTGCATATAGCACCATCTTGTAAGTCTGTCTGCAGTAGAGCCTGACGCCATCACAATAGGACCTGATCATTTTGATATCAACCCTTACATACACAGCTGCCTGCCACATCCAGCATGCCACCCAGATATTTTTTCCTTGCATTTAAGTAGTTCAAGGACTCCTTTCCGCTGCTCAGCTAGTTCCCAGGCCATTCTTATGGTCGGGGAAGACATCCCTGGACATTGGATATACTAGTCAGCTGGATCTCCCTTTGGGGAAATTCTTTAGCAAGGTCGAGTCATTATCCCAATGTCTTGTTATTCCTGTTATCCTCTTTTTAGAATTCCAGCTGGTCGCTATAACAAGAGGAAGATAAGCTGTGGAAAGCTAGAAAATTAAGGTTGACTATCCTCTGATCTCTGATTGTGTGTGTGTGTGTGTGAGAGAGAGAGAGAGAGAGAGAGAGAGAGAGAGAGAGAGAGAGATTAGGTGGGCCTTAGGTGGAGCTTAGCTGGGCCTCAATCTCACTAGCAGTAGTACAGGCCTACCTGCTCCTCCTGCTCCTCCCCCTTCCACTTCCCAAGTGCTGGGATTAAAGTGTGTTCCACCACATCTTGTCACAACCTCAACTCTCATCTGCAGAAGAGAAAACCCATGCAGAAGACTGACCCTGAGCTTCAGAGCATGCGCAGAGTGGGTGCAGACAGAGCTGGCTCCCAGCATCAGGAGGGGCGAAGGTCTTTCATCTTCCAACTGTAGAGGTAGAAGCCACTGGGGACTTGAGCTTCCAAGGATCCTGCAAGGATCTCAAAGCCCCTGGGGCAGGAGATGAGACTAACATCTGGGACCACATCTCTGGATGTGGTGGCCTGGAACTCTTGCTAGATGTGCAGAAGGCAATATCCGGCTTCCTGAAAGACGTTCCTTATACGGTAATAACACCACATTTCCTGCTTATGTTACAAATGAGCTCAATTGATCTATCTTCAATTTACCGAATTTATCAACATAAACCCACTTTTGAACTGATTTTAATTGAAGTCTCGTTATAATGGGAGCTAGAAAAGTGCATATATCCACCAATAAATGCCTATTTCTTCTTTCATTATTTAACATGCTTTATATTTAATAATATGAATTTATATTTTATAGCAGAGCATTAAGGAAATAAACCGATGCATTTAAGACACTGATGCATTTTTTAGTACTGATGACTATGGTTTTAAACTCTGAGCATTTCTTCTTAGAAATTATTCAGTAATCTGTTTCACATTTTGAGCTTTTCCTGGTTAAAAACGCGGCATATAGAAAGATCTCTGTAGGTATCTTTTAGGAGCCATTGATTTAACTAGGGAGGAGCCTCGTAGGCACTCACAGACTCGGCGTGTTAAAGTATTCAGTGACACAGACTTTGGACAATGACTTGGCGACGTTGACAAACCTTAAAATATTATCTGTAGCTTGTGACACCTAAGTCTCATCTCTGGTCATTTGCTAAGAAGGGACTGTGGTCATATCCAGTGATTAATGGAAAGGAAAGTCAGCCAGGTGGTGTTTGGAGGAAAGATGCCAAGTTTCAAATAACTCTAATATCCCACATAACGAACTTGTCAAATAACTTTGGTCTCTTACATCATGAAATTCACACAGACACACCTGCTTCTGTATGGGTCACCTTCTGCCATGGGCTACACACCACGGTAAATTCAGGCATCCAGACGGATGGCGTGACCTTCCACACGCAGCTACAGTGTCTTTGCGTGTGCCTGTGGACTCTTACTGCTCGCCTTTTCGTTGCTGTTCCATCTTAATTTTACACCGATGACCACTCACTCTTAAAATACGAAGAATTAGCCACAAAATTCTTTAAGATCTGTCATAGTTTCTGCTTCCAACTTGACACAAAGGTAGAATCACCGGGGAAGAGGTAAACCATGGGCACGTCTGCGGGGCATTTTTTTAACAGCTGATTAACGTAGAAGGGTCCAGCCCACCATGGATGGTTCCATCCCTAGGCAGATGGGGCCTGGGCTGCATAAGTAGCTCAGCGAGCCAGAGGGAGCAGGCAGTGTTCCTTCATGGTCTTTGGTCCAGTTCCTGCCTTCAGGCTCCTGCCCTGGCTTCCCTCAGTCATGGACTTTGACATGGAGAGTTGCTTTGACCATGGTGTGCATCCTATCACAGCAACAGAAGAGACATCTAGGGTAAGATGATGCACTGAACAGAGAAAAGATGTGGACGAGAATTGTTGCCATTCTCTCTCTCTCTCTCTCTCTCTCTCTCTCTCTCTCTCTCTCTCTCTTTCCCTTTCCCTTTCTTGTTGTTGCTCCTTCTTTGGCACCTCTGACAGTGCAGGATACTGATCAAGCACGTTGATGGATATTCTTGCTCTGGAGTTTGACATTTGTGCTGAGATCGGGCTGAGATTTCAATAATTAATCATTGAAAAGAAATTCTTTTCCTTATTCTGCTCTTCAGAAACAAGAAGCTGAAGTCTGAAACATAACAAAGCTTCCATCTGAGACCCAGGGCAATGTTGTCTATCTGTTAACTCATTGAGAAATGTGGAAAAGGACGTTGACTCCTACAGGCTGTGCGGTCTCCTCTTTGGTTACCTAGCCCTTCTGTGCAGAGATGCAATCTGCCCCCCACCCCCACCCCGTAAAAGACAGCATGCTCTTTTTGGTTCACTTCAACAGCAGGTCCCAAGTTTGAATGTTGATGGGGCTGGGAGCATGTGCATGTCAGCTTGTCATCTCTGTCCTGCTATGTCAGTCACCTCCTGTTGCTTCTTCAGTCAGTTGCTTTCTGATTTGATAAGGATTCTAAGCTTGGATGTAACAGAAAACAGCAGAAAACCCATACCTCTGTATTGGTATGTGTGTGTGTGTGTGTGTGTGTGTGTGTGTGTGTGTGTGTGTGTGCTGTACATGTGTGCTGTACGTGCATGTACGGACAGGTGTTTGTAGTATGAGGTGCACTTAAAATTGATGTCCTGTGTCTTCTTGATTCCTCCCCACTTTACTTATCAAGGCAGGGTCTCCGGGAAACGCAGGAGCTCAGCACTTCCAGCTAGTCTAGCTTGCCCCTTAGGGTTCCCCCATCTCCACCACCTAGGCTGGGGTTACCAGGGGTCACTGTAGAAACACAGCTCTCAGCTTGAAAAGATTAAGATGTAGTTTATTCTGGAGCCAAATATGAGTGACCACGGCTAGGCACCATAGGTTTAGGTTAGCCCAGCTTCCAAGTTCCAATGAGGTAGCAATTTCCTGATCGCTTTAGTAACTGAACAAGGAAAAGTCATAAATGAAGGCACTTTCCCAATACATTCAGCTACCTATACAAGGTAGGCAAGTGAAAGCAAGAGAAAGGGAACTTGGCATTTAATGCCATCTGGCACCATGCATAGCTCTTTGATTGGTGGAAAACAAGGGGTTTGTTAATATGGAATATTATGTGCAATATATTAACAAAAGGTTTATTTATCTGTTAAGGTGACACAATGGAGCCTCCTCCGCCAGAGATAGACGTGCTGAACTTTGCTGCTAGGCCACAACTTTGTGGTGATGCACAGATTAATGGAGATGGGTTAAATTAAGATGCAAGAGTTAGCCAATAACAAGCTACAGCTAATGGGAAAAGCAGAGATTTAATTAATACAGTTTTTGTGGTTTTTTTTTTTTTTTTTTTTTTTTTTTTTGGTTCTGGGTGGCCACCTCCTGCAACAGCTTTATCCTGTCTTGATCAGTGTAAAAGCAATACTCCAGAATGTAAAAGTAGTTTAGATCAGAACAGCAAACACAACTGCACTCGTGGTGCCCCAAAGGACACACATAGATACATTCACTTTCTAATGCACTTACCAATGCCTAAAATTATGATTTAAGGGAAATGAGTCTCATTCACTGTGACGCTCATTTTTTAAAATGATGGAAATAGCAATGGTAGGTACACTTTCACACAGCCCTGAGGCTTTATCATAATTTTATGTTACCTGTTTAGGCTGAGATGCACTTTTTAAAAAACCTTAGGTGGATATAACAGAAAGTTCCCATTCCACACAATGCATTTCCATATTAAGACTTCAGATGCAGCAGGAAAGAACCCCACACTGCTGTGGGAGTTGAGCATCCATCCTAGAATCAGAACACACGGAAGCCCTCGGTTAGGATCGGAAGAGTCCCCTGGCTGAACGTGGGGCTGCAGCATCTCCTTTGCTTCCTGTCCAGCTGCCAAAGGCCGAGGTTTTGTTTCATTTGCCTCGTTCACTCGCCATTATGTAGAAGCTGTGGGGCAGTGGTGGCATCTGTGTTGCAGTCTCAAAGCCTGCTGGTGGGGAAACTCATCTACAGGGAAGCTCGGCAGGGTATTCAAAGGTTGTGTTAGTTCTCAGAAATATTAATTTAATCTTAATATTTCTGCATCAATGTTAGGTGATGGTTGGTATCTTATCTTGGGCAAAACTTGAACAAGTTCAATTCATTCTTATTTTGAAAATTAGTACATTGAGCTTTGTGAGGCAGAGATTGTGCGGGTGAGAAAGCAGATTTCCAACTCAAATTTAGCACCTTTGGAAGTAGCATCACTGACTGACTTTGTGTGTTAGATGAAATAGTCAGGATAAAAAAAAAAAACAAAACAAAAACAACAAAACCAAGTGACAGTTTCAAAGCATCGCACCTGCAAGTGATAATTACTCAGCTCTCTGTTTGTTCACTCTGGGGCACGAATAAATTCTGTTCCTCTGCACCTCACACTAACCTGGCATATGTTGAATTTACAGTCTTGCTCTAGGGGACTTTTTGACATCCGGTCACATTCTGTGCCTCCTTAAGTGTCTGTATTGTTTGGTTCCTTTTGTTTTGTTGTTTGGGATGAAAATTAGGATCTTCAACAAACACACAGTGTGCTGAAAGAAAAAAAAAAAAAACAAGGGTGTTCCTTGTGACCTCTCTCGAGAGCCCGAAATCTTCTTTGCCAGTGCAGTCGTTCATTAGCTCCTACTGGATCAAAAATTAACAAGTTTTTGCCAAAGTCTTTAGCCTGAAACCTCCGCTGGCTCTTGTAGATTAACTCTGCTGTGCCTGGATTAACCCCTCGGAATCTGTTATTGTTTCTCCTCATTACACTTATCCCCATGTCCTCTGTTGTCTTTGCTTTCATGAGCGGGAACACAGCGAAGGGCTTAGGCCACGATAAGCCCCTCCTGTTGGGAGCATCTGTTTTGGATTCTTTGACACTTGTCCCTTTTCAAGGTAAACATTCATTTTGAATCCAATAACCTTGTCAATAGAAATCATTAGCATTAAGTCCTGAGTCCGCCTAGCAAGCCAAAGCCAGGAAGCTACATGCATCGCACAAAGCCTAAGGTCAGAAGCAACTTAATGACCTGTTGACCCCAACGCGAAAGATGTTAGCATCTAGGAGCCACATCTGTTTTCCTATGATGAATTTAAAGCACGTGACACACGTCCGCAGAGGCTATCAGACGTAGATACTCAGAATGCGCTCCCCTTCGCTCTATACCAAATCTTTTAAACAGGCTGCATGTGTTTAGCATAAATGTGTTGCCAGGGCAATGGAGTGAAGGAGACAAAGTAAACATAATTTTATGCTAGCTGTGGATGGAAATAATTTCATCCTGATCTCCAGTTACGATGTCACTCGACTCACTAGACTCTGATTCTGACATTGTCTCCAAGGAGATCTGACATTGATTAGGAAGGCCACAGACAAAAGCCACTGCGCTGAATTCCGGGGGAGGACAAGAATGATATTGTTTTTCTTAGAAGTGGCATGACCAAGAATCAATACCGTGAGCATCCTATGATGTCATAACTTGATTTCCTAGCTGCCCCGCCAGCAATCAATGTCTGGAGAAGATCCAAGGCGGCCTCCGTGGCCTCATCACATAAACCTGGTCTTCTATTTACGATGAAAGTTACATCTTGTCATGTCAGGAATGCCTCAAAAAGTCGGTCATCTTGCCATGATTATGTGAAAATACTTAGAACACGGAGACTTTGAGACCCGGAGTTGTTTGTGCTTTCTCGGTGTCCGGAAGCTTCTTTCCACAGGAGCAAGAACAGTCAAAGCCTTTACCTCATCGTAGAAATGATTCCCCCACACGTATAAGGGTCAGGGCCAGGTGGCTTTCAAGACAGGAAGAGATTCTTCATGCCTAGTCTTTGTTTTAGTTGTTGATCCAGAAGAAAAGAGTGATATATTGATATATATCATGGTGTTGTTACACCCAGACACACATACAACACACACACACAACACACACACACAACACACACACAACACACACACACACCACACACACACACTCACAAATTAATCTGTCTGCATGGTTTGCTTTATTTTGACTTTGCCACTTTTATCAGAGAGCATCGTCTGAGTGCAAGGAGAGGGCTGCTCCATCATTTGAAGAGTTACTCTCTGTTATTAAAAATTCCTGAAGAGAATCAGGTTGGCACCAGCAGAAGATACAGGTGGTAACAGGACCGAGGAAGACTGTTCTGGTTGGGGGAACGCGTCTTTATTATTTAATGGTATTGTCTTAGGGTCACCAGAGAATGCCTGTTTCTTACTTCAGATCTCAGTGGCCCCTGCTTTGGAAGCTCCTGAGATGGGTATAGCCAGAAGCACACAATGAGGGAGTTAAAACACTTGGCGTCCCCGTTATAGCTGCTGTGGAACATGGAACCTGCACGTGGTCACAGAATGTAAAGCCACACATCTTTTCAGGGCACTCACCCGGAGCCTGTTTTGAGATGCCACCTCTCTAGGAGGCTGTGAGAGGAAGAGATGAAAGGTTTTAGGTCTTTCAACAGGAAATAAGTCATAGACCAAACTGCAATTGGGGGCTTATTTTATAATGAAAATATAATGTCAGCTCTGGAAATTAAACCACGCATATGTGAGGGGCAAAGTAGTCATTGAACTCACGTTCAAGTAAAATACGCCAGGAGATAGAATTATGAAGAAACCGAATTAGACGCCTTGAGAATCTGTCTATAAGCGTCTGTGAAACCCGAAATAAGTGATGAGCTCGTGCAAAGAACTGCTCTGCAAGCCCACCAATCCATGTGAGTTTGTCAAATAACAATTTAAATTAGAAAAGACTCAAGATCTATCGTTCTTTGAGCCTAATCCTAGATCACGTACGCAAGAGGTTAGGCTACGTCCTCCACTCCTGAGAAAGCAGCGCACAATTGTTCATACACCTTTCCCCTAAGACAACACTTGCTTCTGCTGCAAGCCTTCTGTGGGGTCCATGTCTACCGCCTCCAGTCTTCCCCATCCTAGGCATACTGGTTTGAGCAAGTAACTTAGCCCTCCAAATCTCATATTACTTAGTAGCAAAATAGGTAGTATTTTGGAGCGTCAGCCCTAAAATTTTTCTGCTAATGTTATGTTTATTGGCAGAACACTGCTTAGCAAGGGGACTACTAAGATAGGTGATGCTGGCCACCACTGAATGCGGAATTAAAAATATTCATTCACTTTTCTGCCTCTGAACTCTGTACTAAATTCTTGCTCTGAGTTCACTGACCTACGAAGGATTTGTTATCAACCTAAATTACACTTGTAGATTTTGGTCGGCTCCCGAAGGGAGAGGTGCTAAAGAGTGCTTGGTATGTGTTGACTTCACGTGATGCCGTTGTTCTCCCCTCCTCCTGGTACCCTTGTATTATCCTGCACCGAGGCAGAAGTTTGTCTTGAAAAGGGCATTCAACCTAATTTTCAAATTGTGTCTTCAAATATTTTTGGTGAGAAACTGCACCAGATTAAGGACTGTCTCTGTCACACACAGACACACACAGGCACACACACACCCACTCACAGGTACCTGCTCAGCTCAGATGAACACTTTGCTTTATTTACTGACTGAATTAGGTGATTAGGCTGTATATTTGAATGGACCACCCAAAATGGTTTACTGTCCCAGCTGTGCAGGAGTAATGTTATATATACAGGAGAAACATATATTTTCAGTGTTTAGTTACCTAAAGCCCGGGTAATACATAACCACCCACACCAGGAAACCCCTGAACAAGCAGACAAATCTTGGGAGATGTATAGCATCTTATAGATTGATTCCCCCTGCCTTCTATATTTTCTACCACTGTTGCATACAGATCATTAGGCAGAAAACAGCTCTTATTTCAGACCCATGTAAATCTTTCAACGGGACGTCAAGGCGGTCTGCTTTGAAATGCTGTACTACAATAGGTAATGGGATTGCCTTCTAAGCTATGACGTGAGGGATAAATTATTTGGGGAAATCTAATCAATGATGCTGTAAAAATTAATTGCAGGAGCCTGGGCTCATTTAACTTCTGTTCTATAAAAATGGTCAATGAAGAAAAATCACTGTCAGTGCCAGCATGGGGTAAATCTGTCAAGGGTCCAGCAGCGGACAGCGGTGTCCAGCAACTCAAGTGGCCAAGCACTGGATCACTCTCGTGGGAAGCTACAAATGAGATCTCATGTGCTGTGAACCTGTCAGTTTTTTGTTTGGACTCTTGTTACGCCTTGTAGCTAGAATGATCAGGACAGATCATGCCCAGAGTCTCAGTGCCGGCTAGTGCTATTTTTCAAGGCTATAGGACCTCTAAGAGGATGAAGCCCGGGTGCTGGCTGTGGGCCATTAGGAGTCAGCCTTTAAAGGTGATACCTGTCTCTGGTTCCTAGACCACGAGGAGACTCATTCGGACAGCCACCGGCGGGGCCGCTCAGTCTTCCCTTCCCTGCCACGATGGCCTGAGAACTCTGATAGAATGGACCAGAATCAGCCTCTCCCCAGTGAAGCTGCTTTGTCGTGGAGAGGTCAGACATTATAAACATCTCATTTTCGTGCCCCTCCCCTGTGGTGTTTGTGATGGCTGTTGTTGATTGTCAACGTGACTACATCTGAAATCAACTTAAACAAAAGTGGCTGGCTACATACACCTGTGGTGGTTTTTTTTTCCCCTTAATTGAACCATTTGAGATGTAGGATCTACCCTAAATCTGGATCTTTTGAGGTGGGAGGAGTCACCTTAAATCAAGGCCACACTTTCTTGTGGCAGTCTATGTAAAGGACACAGAAGGAGGAAGCTTGGGCTCTGTTTGCTCTCATTGACAGGTTCTTTCCTTCAGGGGCATTAGAGCCTATTTAGTATTCTGGCATACGCTGAAGACCAGCTGAGAGAGCCAGCCTTGTGAACTGAGCAGCTATTGGATTCTTGAACTTTCTATCAGGAGATAGTCATTGTTGGACTAGCCAGACCATAACCTCTCAGCCACCTGTGTGCGTGTGTGCGTGTGTACGTGTGTGTGTGTGTGTGTGTGTTTATTCTATTGGTTCTATTTCTTTAGAGTACCCTGACTGATACAGCGTGATAACAGAAACTTTCAGAAAAGATGACGCTGAAGGATGTCAGGTGGATTTGAATTCAACTTTTGTTACAATCTTCAACCATTTTTCCATCCTTTGTCTGACAATCAATCATTGCATGTTTTTCACGCCTTTAAAGTAAGTTTCGGGTATCTGTACAATTCCTCCTAAAATGTAAGTGTGCTTTGCAATTAACTTAGAATTTAATATTTATGCTTTCTTGATGGAATTTTTATGTAAATGTAATCCACAAATTCAAGTTGTCCATTCTTTAAATTTCAGCAGGAGGTCCCCTGTGTCACCTGGTGCCCCCCATGCTAAGAATGCTGTGTCTCTGGGAAGTGACCAGTGAATCACCTTGTTGTAGTTACATGGTTTTCTTTTTTTTTTCCCTCAAAGCACTTTACATAAGCTAGCATACCCAACCAGTTCTCAGTTCTTATAGATTTATAAGATAAATAGCCTTGAATCTTCACTTTGCAAGTGAAGAGATAATCACAGAAACACCACAGGAGCAGATATATTAAGTTATAAAGTCAAGTTTTAACCCAGTAAACCTTTAGCCAGTGACAGGTTCAGTATTAAGAAATCCATCTGGCAATATTTTCAGGAGACAGATACTTAAGAATCTTATAAGTGAGTTTAAAGTATTTAAACTTTTTTTTGTTTAGGGAGCCCACTAGGCCACTCAGCTATCTCGAAAGTTTTGACATGTAGGGGAGAGTGCCACCTCCCTCCATGCTGCAGGGTGGCAGCCATCTGCCCAGCCCTACTGAGAATGTTAGGAAGTTTAGAGGAACTGGAGCTAAGGCATTTCCATCCAACTACCTAACAAGTATTTATTGAGGACCTAGTTGGCAAAGGGAAGTGGTCCAGGAACAAAAAGCCATCTCCTGTGGAGCTCGACACAGGAATAAAAGAAAGTGATAAATAGGTAAATACAAGTGCAGTCTCTGATCATAACAAATATCTGGAAAGCAGTAAAGTGATTGCAAGGGGAAGCAGTACTGCACGGGAGCAGGTGGACTGATGGAGAGATGCAGGAAAGCCTTCAGACAGAGATGTGAGTCTGAGCCGGGGAGCCCGAAGTGCTTGATGCAGAGGTTGGGGAGAGCGTGTTCTAGTTGGAGGAAATAGCATAATAGCAGCGAGAGGTAAGAGCTACATGTCAAAAAGTCTGATGGGAAGACGAGGGTTTGGGACGGAGTTGCTCCTAGCATAGACACGCCTCCCCAGAAAAGGGGGGCTCCTATCAGTGGGCACTCCTGACAGCTTTTTCTGTCCAGACACCACGCTGGGATAGATTAAGACGTGTGTGGAACATCTCTGTTGCTGAGATTTTGGCTTCAGGGCCCAGGGTTATTAAGGTGGCAGTGATGATAAGATTCTCCCTCTCATTAGATGTCTACGTGTGTGAGCATCCTGTCATTAGCAACAATGTAACCCTCTAAACACATACTTGATTCTTTGTGTTTCCAGTCTGGTTTGTGACTGCAAAGCTCATTTTCTGAAATGAACCATTTTGTGTATCTCTTGGGTAAATTTTTTTTTTCAGTAAAGTTCAGCCTAAATCCTAATCTCTAACCTTAGTTCTGATCCTGAGTCTAAGAAGTCCTATGGTAATTCTAATCCTCTCCTGAATCCTAACTGTTAATCCTAGCTCTATTACTAACCTGAATCTAAACCATATCCTAGTCCCGACTACTCATGAACACTAACCATAATCCTACCCCTAGTCTCCATCCTTACCTTAATACTGACCCTAGGCTGATCCTAACCTTAACCAGCCCCAGCTCTAACACTGACTCTACCCCAAATCCTATCCCTAGCCCTGGTCCTCATCTTTTGCCAGTGTCTCTTGAGTCTTGGTGGCTCCTTGTTGTTGCCTCACCCCCTTATTTCTGGCTGCAAGCCCACGTTCTTCTCAAATAAGGGAGGGCGTATATCTGTACTAGGAGCCAGACCATTCTGAGGCCCCTTCATTGCCAGCAAATTGTCTTCAGTATCTGTCGAGACTCTGTCACTGTGCTATGCCCTGGGCAGAGCTTCCTCCAGGACACCATCTCCTCGACACTCGCTGAGGTCTGAACTCAGTACATTAGCTTCACAGTTCACTCTGAGATGCCACAGCTCCCACCCTGCAATCTGACCCGAGGAATGCTTTCCGTGGGTGATGCCACACGGAGTGGGGCTGTCATTCCAAATACCACCCACCCCAGAATAGCAGCAGCAATATCCTTATCTACCCAAAACCTCGACCTAGGTCAGAGCAGGCATTTGCCAATGTCGTGCCAATTATCTCTTTCTCCCTGCCCGGCACACCTTTCAACTGTGACACCATGTGAAGGATGGCCGTGTAGCTTTAAATTAAATGTCAGTTAATATTAACAAACGTTATAAATATCTGTAAAATAGGAGTGATTTATTGTTATGTTTTCTTTTACTTCCAGATCTTTATTTTTAGGATTTCCACTCTGCATTTTGACCCCCTACCCTGTGTATCACGGGGGAGGATTTACTCAGTATACATTACATACTGTTTGAAAACATATAGGGCATATATACATGGAATATTTAAAAATAGAAAACAATAAGCATAGTAATTAAAAATAGACAATTTTCCCATTTCGTATACTATTTCTAAGTAGTATTGGTTGATCGGACACATTCTTCTGAAGGAAAACTAATAAGCCGTGGGAGGGGGGGATGTGTGTGTGTGTGGGGGGGGTGTTCATGTTGATTTTTGTTTCCTGGGCCTGTACCCTGCTTCTCGGGAAGCTGATCTCACTTATCCTATTACTATCTCCAGCGCCATCCCCTCCAGGCAGGCCTATATGACCTCCCATCCCATCAGCCGTTAATCATTCAGCAACACAGCTCAGCAGCACCGCTTGAAAAATGAGTTGGATCCTGGAGTTTTTCTGCATCATGTGTTAATTGAATTTAAGTCACACCATTTAGACATCTCTTTTTCGGTAATTCTATTTATTTTTAATTTATGTTCTTCTGAAGAACAACTCTAAAAAGGCAGCGTCCCAGAAGGAAAGTTATGTAAGACTTTTGCCGAGCTCCAGCCTCATCTAAGACCTCAGGAACTACCTTTGACTAGGATGCTCCCAGCCATCTACACTACTCTTGCTGGGGACACGTGCCGTCCCTCACAGGAGGCCAGGAGAAGTTGCCCCAACTTGGGTCCAGCTTACAGATAAAAAGGATAAGGAGAAAATAGACAGCATTTCAGGGTTGTTGATGTATTTTTAACTTATCAGTGCATATACTTTTTAAATAGCAGAACTGAAGCAAACTGGAAGGTTGAAGTCCATGGGAGATTTTTTTTTTAATCCACCATTGTATTGGCTCTAAAGATGTGGTTGTTATCCTCTTCACATGCTCACCGTGTGCTTGAGAAAATGAGCCCCGATTCTTCATTGTTTTAAGCTGTTATTATAATTAAGTGGAGAGATTTAAGGGGTTCTCAGAGTGATAAGCAATTCTGAATATTTTTTTCTCATTATTTCTTAACTGAAGCTATTTTAATACCCCCCTATGTTGTATTTTCACCGTGAGCCTGCAAGGTGTTCCCAACTCCACAAAGGTACATATAAAACACTGTAACGGAGATGAAGGGAAGAGACCAATGGTGGCTTCCCTCAGTGATCTGCCAGAGAATACCAGGGCTGCTCACCCCGCCCCATTCATAAGCAACAGGAGAGAAGATGCCATGAATCTGAAGGACATGTACTTGCAGCTGCTTCAGGAAAGCACTGTGAGGGTTGGTCAGAGTGCAGTCCTGGGATGCTGTGTTGTTGGAACTGGCTTGACATCCAAGCGATTGGTACTAGGGTGTACATCCTAGCTTGACATCCAAGCAACTGGTACTAGGGTATACATCCTTGCAATCCCTTAGCTGATTTATCACATGTGTTTCCTTTCTTTTTTTTAATAACAAAAGTTTTATTCCTTTGCCTAAGTTTTAATCTGAAGCATCGGACCTTTGAGTTTTTTCTGGTACACAAATTTGTTTTCCTTTATAATCAGCTTTTTATGCCAGGCTTTTTAAAAATATAAAACATTCTGCATTTGTATTACCCAGATTTTTTTCTTTTTCTCTTTCTTTCTTTCTTTCTTTCTTTCTTTCTTTCTTTCTTTCTTTCTTTCTTTCTTTCTTTTAGAGCTGGACAATTTAAGTCTGTCCCCTCAGGAACACCAAGTGGGACGATCAGGGAAGCACAGTGTACTGTTTCCAACAAGGTGGAAAATTTATCTGAAATGACAGGTGTCCTGGGTAATGGCAAATCTCTGAGGACCTTGTGTCATAGCTGACTCGCTGATGGGTGTGTGCAGCTGAGCTATGCTCCTTCTCCCTTTTGAATTGAAAATGAGGCAATTAAAAGTTACTAAATCCTGTGTTTTGAGTTGCTTCTGATCCCTTTGGGCTTGTCACAGGCCTGTTTGTGCGTCCTTCTGGGAAGGACCCTCTTGCAAACCTGAAGTGCATAGACTTTATTTTGAAACGGGCTGCATGCCAGAAATAGGTTTTTAACTTTATTATTTTCTACTCTCTCTGGGGACACCTTGACAAAAATGGCAAACCAGAAGACTTCTGAGGGTTAATCTTTTTTCTGGGTCACATGATCCTTTTTAATTTTCATCTGCAGAGGGTTTTCTGATAACAATAGGTTTGGCTGTTGGTGAACTAAAGAAAACCCCGTTGCTTTACCGTGAACAATGGGCAGGATTTGAGTGCAGTCAAGGTATTTACTTAATACAATAGAAGTTGGTGCAGACTGGACTTGCAAGTGTCAAACAAACTGTGTGGGAAAAAAATCTAAATTACCACAACCGAGTCAACAAACAGATTGGAGAGCAGGAATGTTGACTGGGTGGCAACAAGAGATTTGATTAACTTCATTTCAGACTCAAAGATTGAGCTGGACCAAAAAAAAAGAAAAAGAAAAAAGAAAAAAAAAACAGCAAAAGAAAACATCAACAACAAAAACCCTATAAAGCAATAGTTAAGTGTTTATAAAGCAAGAGGGAGAAACAGTCATGAAAGGAAACATTAGAAAAAAATTTATAATTAATAACACCATCCCAGAAGCAGGCCTGTTCCAAGGTTGGACACCCCCCCCCCCCCCCCGGGAAGAATGAATGATCAAAGAAGTGACTGGAATCCTCCTCCTCCATCCCATTGCTCACACACACACACACACACACACACACACACACACACACACACACGGCTTAGTGAAACACAAAACAAACCGAGGTCAGATTGCAGAGCGATCTTCCACCCCCAGTATTTCCAAGCTTTAAATCTGTTGAGTAAACAGTTTTCAAGTAGGTGTGACTTCTCTGGAGCTTGACGGAGCTGAGCTCACTGGCCAGCACAGGTTTCCAGAAATGACTGGAATGTTGAACAAAACCGGCCTTCTGTCCACAGGCATCCGGCTAAGGAATACCTAGAAGGCTATAGGTCAAGGGCGAGGATTCAGAACACAGACTTTTGGGCTACCATTCTCTCTCTCTCTCTCTCTCTCTCTCTCTCTCTCTCTCTCTCTTCTTTTATTGGGATTTGAACCTAGGGCCCTGAGTGCTGGATAAGAGTCCTAACACTGAGATGCATCTATGGTCATCTCTTATTTTATTTTGAATCAGATTCTTGTTAAATTAAATGGGGTGGGCATAGAGGCCTTTGTTTTGTGATCCTCCAGTTTCAGACTCCGGAGTAACTGGGATTACAGGCCTGTACCCACCTCACTCAGTCTTAGTTCTCTGTGTACTGCTTCTCAAAGCTGTTCCCCAGTGTAAATTAAAATCCCCCCTACACATACACACATACACGCACACACGCATGCACACATGTATGCATGAATGCCCACACATGCATGCACATATGCAAGCATGCATGTACATGCACACATGTATGCACAGAGAGAGAGAGAGGGAGGGAGAGGGAGGGAGAGATATGGATGGATGATAGAGATAGAGAGAGGGAAAGAGAGATATGGACATAGATAGATAGATAGATAGATAGATAGATAGATAGATAGATACATAGATAGATACATAGATACATAGATAGATACATAGATAGCATACACGAAGAACAGAATTCAGCCCACTGAAGTTGATCAAACAATCTCTAATGCTGGTGATTACTATTGCTACTGTTATTCACAGGTTATCACTACTGATTTCTGTAAAATGATCCTGAGTCTCCTTAGATTTCCACCGTCCACATTGCCAGCTGTTGGCTACTGCTCTATGAGGATGAAGAATGAGTGGTCTGGCAATACAGGGGGGTGGGGTGAAATGTTGTCATCTGTACTCTTATTTAGTCGTCAACACGGAGGACACCCGCAGAGCTTCTCCCTTGTCAACAACCACTTTGTGCTCTGTATAGAGAAGGCATTACCTGAAGATGCTGTCTCGTGAAGTCTCTTCTGGTACCATGTATCCTGGAGAAGGTGGTGGAGACCTCCATTTCATACACTGGCCCTGCATCAGACACTGGTGACTGGCTGGAAACCATTCTGATTTATACACTCTTACTGAGCTTGCCAAGTCTGGAACTCAACCGATTTGCTGAGATGGCCCACACATGGACAGCACTATGTTTCAGGGGAGCAGGGGGAGAGGTGCGCAGAGCAAGGCGTGTAGGAAGAAGTAGGTAGGTGGCCCACTCTCCAGAATCCTCCGTGTATTTGGCTCTCTGAACCTCTCTGAGCACAGCCCTCTGTTCCCTATGGGAATATCACTGTATAGGCATAACTGACTAAACCAGTAGCCCTTGATGACCAACCTAATGTTCAACTCATTTTCTTCTTTATATTTGATGTGTAGACTGAAGGATCAGAATTAGACTGCTAGTCATGTCTTACTCTTGCCTACGACAAGGCTACATCCTGAAGCAACCAACTGATGGCCAGGCACCAGTCAGCTCATTAGCTTAAAAGTAAACATTCATTTGGGACAGTTCAAGAATTTTAAAAACCATGGGCCTGGAAACTGGGATGAAGACCAAATACATATTTCACAACCACACAAAGGAATGAAAGGTGGATTTCATAAGTATGAAGTGTGACAACCTCTTTAACACCTGTACATGTATCTTCTGTGGATTCCTGTGGGATACTTGGTAATGACTAAGACAAATGCTCACCTACTATGCATGGCAGAGTCATTGGTCAATAACAATCAGCTGTGTCTCATGAGTTTGGCTTGGGTCTTGAGTAACTACCAGTTTAGGTCCCACTAATGAGAAAGGAGCTGAGCTTGTCCAGTCATTTAATGTGACTTGTAAGTTGTTTCTTTACCCATAATTTGATAACAGATGCCATTGATCATCACAGGAATGAAGGAAAACCTGCACCTGTTTATCACTCAGTACAGCTCTGATGATGGGGATCCTGGCCCTGGGACCACTAACAGACTGGGCCCTCAGATGGGGATCATGGCCTTGGGACCAATGGCAGACTGGGCCCTCTGATGGGGATCATGGCCCTGGGACCAATGGCAGACTGGGCCCTCTGATGGGGATCATGGCCCTGGGACTACTGGCCGACTGGACCTGTGGTCATCCACCATGGTGCCAACCTGGACATTTCAGTGTGTTGAGCAGCACCTAGAGTCCATCTACAAACTCTGTTCTCACATGAATTTTGACAACCTTAAAATGCTTTCGTTTTGAGTGTTTCCTTGGGTTGCAAAACTAAAAACCATTGTTCTAAAAATGTCTTTGGAAATCACTGGTGGTTGGTGACTTAGGGTATATATGTGCAATAGTGAATGGAACTCATATCATGTATGCAAATCCTACATCAACAAAAGGTCACTAACAAATTCAAACTATTCATAAAGCTATTTCAAATTTGCATATGCTTAAAATAGTGGTCAGAGTGTTACCTTCTTATTAACACACTTTTATGTTTTAATCGATGAGCAAGCCATTCACTTACCCCATTAACTCTTTTCTTAGATCAACTTCATTCCAAGTAATATCCCAAAATAGAATAGCAAGACACAGAGCAATACTACATAAAACCAAATACATTAAAATGCAGTAGCTAATGTTTTTCCTTTATATTTTTTGTGTCCAAGAGGGTTTCATCCTCTGTACTGGCAGGAACCTATTAAAAAGAAATGAAGAAGTTGGGCATGATGGCACACACCTTTAGTTCCAACACTTGGGAGGCAGAGGCAGGCAGTTTCTGAGTCAGCCTGTCTATGGAGCAAGTTCCAAGACAGCCAGGGCACACAGAGAAACCCTGTCTCAAAACAACAACAACAAAACCCCAAAGCAAAAACAAAAGACAGAAATGAAGGTGGGTGGGCTTTCCTTCTTCATGCATCTCAGACAGCAGGGATGGTGCTGATTCTGGCACATGCTTCTGTATGTGTACAATTCTGACACATGTGTCTATATGTGTACAATTCTGGCACATGCATCTGTATGTGTACAATTTTGGCACATGTGTCTGTATGTGTGCAATTTTGGCACATGTGTCTGTATGTGTACAATTTTGACACACGCGTCTGTATGTGTACAATTCTGGCACATGTGTCTGTATGTGTACAATTTTGGCACACGCGTCTGTATGTGTACAATTCTGACACATGTGTCTGTATGTGTACAATTCTGGCACATGTGTCTGTATATGTACAATTCTGGCACATGTGTCTGTATGTGTACAATTCTGGCACATGTGTCTGTATGTGTACGAGGTGGATGAAGCTTCCTTTTCACAAAGTTCATGTTAATTTTGAACCTAGGAGTGTGAGCTTACACAAAACCACTACAGATGTCCCTGAGTTGGAGATCAGGAGATATCATCCCAAATCAGGTTAGGACCTAAATTTAGTTACTGCTGTCCTTCTAAGATTATTGGGTCCAGAGACATGGGCGGTGTGAAGACCAAGAAGGCTACATGAAGGTTTTGGAAGACAAGCAATGCCATGTGTGGCCTCTGGCCACAAAAAGCAGGAGGTGGTGTATGGAGCCAGTTCTCCTGGTGCTACTGGAAGAAACCACCCTGGATTTTTACTTCTGGCCTCTAAAACTGAAATGGAATGAGTTCCTGTTATTTAAGCCATGCAGTTTGGGGTGATTTGTTATAATACCCTGGGGAAGCTAATAAGCTGTGTGTGTGTGTGTGCGCGCGCGCGCGCGCGTGTGTGTGTGTGTGTGTGTGTGTGTGTGTGTATTGGCATGGCTTCCATCACCAGGAGTCCCTGTGAAATTCATTGAACCCTCAAGTCTTTGATCAGTCTAGTGTCATTTTGCTGTGGATAATCCATCTGTGGCCAGAGTTAATGAGGTATTCTGCACAGGAAAGGGATAGGCTCAACCTTAAACATTAACAAATAGCGCCTGGCGGAGGAGGTGGATCCACCTGTGAAGGGGCTTCCACCCTAACATGAAGACCTGCCTTCAGTTCCCTGGGATTCGCATGGAAAGCAGTCACGTTGGTACGCACCTGTCCTCTCAGTATTAGAGATGGGAGGATCCTGGAGGGTTTGCTGCCAGCCAGGCTAGTTACCCAATGTGTTCACGGTTCAGTGAGAGGCCCTATCTAGGAAACCATTCCTAGCTCTCTTGCTTCCTGACTGCAGACATAATTTGGCCAGTAGCCTCAAGTTCTTGCTGCCATGATATCCCTACCACAATGAACCACACCTGAGAACTGTGACGCCAAAGACATCTTCCTTCTTTAAGTTGCTTGTGTCCAGGTATTTTATCAGAGCAAGACAAGAAACTAACACACAACTAACAGTGAACGACAGAGACAAGTCTACATAATAAAATTTTAAATTATAGTTTATAGTCTTATTCCAATGGGGTTGGAGAGATGGCCCAGTGGTTAAGAGCACTGCCTGTTCTTCCAAAGGTCCTGAGTTCAATTCCCAGCAACCACATGGTGGCTCACAACCATCTGTAATGAGATCTGGTGCCCTCTTGAGAAAGAGACCTGGTCAGTCGTCCTCATCAACTTAGACCATGAAACCCAGTATGGACAAGTTCAACAGAACCACCATATACAGGCTGCCCATGCATGCCCCAGCATTGCCAGAGCATCAATTTCACTTTTTCATTCAGTCTTATTCCAATACCCACAAGTTGAAAGATAATTATAAAATGGTGATTAAGCCCTTTTCCTGTGCTGCTCTTAGTGAGATCTAAGGGAGCTCGACTGCGTCTCAAAGTCAATGTAGGAGGGTTTTTTAAAAAAATGTATCATCTATCTATCTATCTATCTATCTGTCTGTCTGTCTGTCTGTCTGTCTGTCTATCTTCTGTATATATTAAAAACTCTTCCCAGTTCTTTTGATTTTGTCATTTGTGTATGTATGTGCATATGTGAACACATATAACACATGTGCGAAGGTCAGAGGACAACATGTAGGAGGAGTGGGCTCTGTCCTCCCACCATGCGGGTCACCAGGTTTGGTACCAGCCACCTTTGCACACAGAACCATCCCATCAGTCCATTGTCTCTCAGGCTGAGGTTGCAGTGAGTTTGCATAAAATCTGCCGGCATTTAAAACTTGGCAGCTATAATGCAAATATCAGAACGCATTGTATGAAGTTAGGTGACGTTGTATTCTCTCTCTTGTCAAGAAGATGCACTCCAAAATGTGTGCTACGTTGAAAAGAGTATGAACAAGCAATGTCATTGTTGTAATGATGAGGACATTTCCAAACAAGAGTCTGCCTGCACCCTTAAAGGATTGTAAAGGATGAACGCCTGTTTCTAGCGCAAAGTGTGTTGTTGATGAACAGCCCTCTGGATTCAAAGGGAAGGTCCTTTGCTAAAACAGAATTCGTATTGGACACCTCACGAGGGAAAAGCTCAATTTCCACTCATTTCCTCTTTCTCTCTATTAAAGAAATAATATTTTCTCAGCTAACTTTATTTTTTTGTGCGTGTGCACAAAGAACACGCTCAGTCTTTTCTTCCCTTTTTTTCCTTTTTGTTCTGTTAGTTAGTTGACAGGACCTCCAGGTAAAAGAAATGTTTTTAATAAAATATATTCCCTCACACAGTGTGGAGTAGAAGGTAGCTGAGCAAGAATAAAGATGTTATTGCAGGCTCCTTGGAGACGCCTACAATGTTCGCTTTAATCTATTTGATCATCCCTGAATGGCTGATTGCAGCCCTTTTCTCTCCAAGGCATAAAAGAGCAGCTTAATATATTTATATATGTACATGTGTAGACTGTGCAGCCCATGCTAGGCAGATTCGTTTGCTTTCCCTCGGACCTCTCTCTGTTGCTGCCTTTCTTCCCCTGTGAGCTGAAAAATGGAAGCAATTTGCCGCAGTCATTCCTAAAATTCTCTCGCCCGATATCTCGAGTTTTATAATTGCTGCAATATTTCACTCATGCCAGCTGAAGTGAGTGGAAACGGTACGTGGGCTGCGGTGGGTGTGCTGGCATGCTGACGTGCCACAGGCGGTGACCTATAAATATGTGTGCCCCAGTTCTCCCTGGACAAGCGTAAACAGCAATCGCTCCAGTGCCCAGCAGAGATGTGTAGGTTTGGTCATATGATCCCCTATGTCCTCTGGGGCCTGAGACATTGCTGTGCCTTGTTCAGATTGCTCTTGAGACAATGTGAAACTACAAGGCTAATGATTGTTTAGCCCCTTGCCACTGCACAGAAACCCGCCAAGATGGAAAGACACCTTGGTTGTTAGGAAAACAAATGGTTCATTTTAGAATAACAAGCTTCATCATCCTGGTTAAAGTGTTGTGATGAAATCCATGCATTCCTCGGTGCAATACCTGAACGGGGGCCTTGATCCAGTTCCATCTCACCGGCTGGGATTGCATGGTACTTTTCTTGCTTCCCAGATTCATATCCACTCAGCAGTCTCCATGTCGAGCTGGTCCCCAAGGCACATTTATTTTCTGCTAGTTTCCAGCGAGTTGACGCTAGTCACTCTTTCATTAATGTATCGACAACTCCTCCAACTACACTTTACTCCTCAGACAGTCACTCGCCCATCGTCTTTCTGTTATATGGAACTCTGCTTGATCAAAAAGATAGCATTTCCCTCCATCAATAATGTAGTGTTGTTCACATAGGATGAGCATCAGACTCCAGAGTAAGCCAGCCAGCCAGCCAGCCCCTGTCAATAACTCCAGAAATCTCGCTGCTGTCCATGTTTTTATGACAATAGAAAGTTCTTGAACTTTTCATGCTCCTAAAAAAAAAAAGCTTATTTTTATTTTAAATGCGTGATTATCTTGTCTTCAGGCACGTGTGTGTGCTATGTGTATGCCTGAGGAGACCAGAAAAGGCCATTAGAGTCCCTGAAACTGGAGTTACAGACAGTTGTACCTAACACACAAGTGCTCTAAACTAAGCGCAGGTTCTCTGCAAGAGCAGCAAGCGCTCTAAACCCCTGAGCTCTCTTTCCAATCCTTCGTGAGGGCTTTTTACCCGCAGTATGCTGGACTGAGGACTCGTTGCTCCTATTACCGAGGCCCCAAATGAAGTATGGTATTCATTTCAAATGTACGGAAGGCCCAAGACAAGAGATTAAAGCCCAGTCACGACTATCACAAGAAATGAGTAACAGCTAACCCACAGGCTGCCGCATAGTGGTCTAAGAGATTGAATGGAGCATGGGGCCATTACAGTAGCTAAAGCAGAACCCGACCAAAAGCAGTTGTAATGACGGCTGATCCAAGCACTCTTCTCTGTGGTCTAGGCTGACAGAGACACCGCTCGCAGGTCTGGAATTAAATTAGAAAAGCTGGCAAATGTGTGAAAAGCGGCCACTACCTTCTCACTTGGGCCCAAGTTAGCTGGAAGTGAACAAGCAGCACCTGCAATCTTACGTTTTACTGCTCAGGGGAGGGGGCAGGGGTCAGATTGTCTTACAGCGAGAGCCGTTGATTCTGGCGTGGGCCCTGTTAGATGATAGATCAAAGGAGACAGGAAGCACCTGTAAAACCCGACAGAAGAGAGGGTCTCTGGAAAATGCATTTCATTTCATCTAGTCTGGGACTCCTCTTCAGAAACATTTATGTTAGGAGAGAGTTGCCACTAGTTTCATATTTGGATTCAAAGTGAAGATTTAAAAAAAAAAAAAAAAACATAACCAGTGAAGCCAGGTGTAGCAAGCATCACCCTCTAGCAGTCCCAGCCTCTGAGAGCCAGAGGCAAAAGCACGGTGAGTTCCAGGCCTGCCCGGGCTGTCTAGCAAGACTGCTTAAATCCAAGACAATGTTACCAGTCAAGCAGCATTTGGACAGTGAAATGTTACCTGGCCCACAGGAGACGCAACAAAGATACCAATCTGATACTCCCAGGCATTCCTTAAGATAGTGCTTCATTTAGTTAATCTTTTATTTTATTAGATGCATTTTCCTCTTAAAAAATGTACTTGTTGCAATGCAAGTATCTCATTGGAAAAATGCTAAACAATACCCAAGTCTGTAAGGTGGGAAGAGAGACATCGCCTTTGCTTTCTTTGTTCCTTTATGCATCTCTCATTGCTGAGACATCAGACCACACTTCCATTACAGCAGCAGCATTGCTCCCTAGCCAAGAGCAGGCAGCTCTCTGTCTCTCTGCACACATGCACCTCACTCTTCCTGCCGGTTTCGCGCTGTCCCACTGTAATTACTTACCCAGGCGCCGTGGATGACCATTTGGATGGCTCTTGATTTCAGTATGATGTCATCTTCACGGCGCAAGCATAAGAAAATAGCCAAGTTGAGTGCTTTCACAGGATGCTTTTTGTCGGGATGCTGGAGGGCTAGAGTCAAGGTCGGTGTGGATGAGCCCCCTCTGCAGGCTCTGGGGAGGCCCTTCTTGAATCCTTTCTACTTTCCAGCTGCTGCAGTGATTTTTGTTTAGACATGTCATGTGACTTTTTCTATGGAGGTGTAAAGAGATAAGTATTTACCTCAGAAAGAGAGCACACCAGCAGGGAATGGAACTTGGGTCCTCTGCAACAGCAGCAAGTGCTCTTAAGTGCTGAGACTTCTCTCCAGCTCCCGTTTGTATTCTACAACTTTATTTATTGGCCATTATTCTAAAAACACATCTATCATTTTCTTCATATTTATACTAAGACTATTTCATATAACACTTCATATACTAAAGGTTACTATTTAAGTTAGTAATTAGATTAATGATACTT
>NW_026067909.1:31681389-31690611 GCF_014885135.2 Alexandromys fortis | reverse complement strand
ATATATTTGGAATTAAGCCAGGGCCTTGTGTTTGCTCAGCCCACACTCTACCATTGAGTAGAAAAGAAGCTTTTTCACTTCTTATTTTAAGCCTAAGTCTCACCAAGTCTCCTAAACTGTCCTTGAAAGCACTCTGTCAGTCAAGCAGTCCTGGAACTTGTGATTCTCCTGCCTCAGTCTTTGGAATTGCTGTGATTTTAAGACTCTGTCACCCAGTCCAGCACATGTATTAGGATTGTGTCTGCAGTCACGACGGCTCAGAGGGGAAAGGCATTTGATGCACAGGTACAGAGCTGAGATAAGGGCTGAAGAAAAAGAAACAGCTCCACGAAGTTGTTCTCTGATCTGCGTGTGCCACTGCCCATTCCTTATCCCCAGGCACTTGTGTGTGCTACCAATAGTACATAAAACTAAAGACTCTGGATCTTTCAGGGACCAAACATGTTTCTTACTGTTTTTCTTTTTTCTCTTTTATTTGTTCTTTATTTTTTTAAACAGGTCTCTCTTTATATTCCTGACTGTCCTGTGTCCTGAAGCTCATTATGTAGACCACGTTGGCCACAGACTCCCAGAGATTCACCTGCCTCTGCCACCCAATTGTGGGAATTAAAGGCATGTGCCTCACCCACTTGCTGTTTTCATTTTTATCCCTTCATTTTTTATTTCATAGAAATGTATATATTTAATGTAAAGCAATATATATTGTTCTTTTTCTCTGGGGTTGTAAGGCTACTCTGACAATAGACATTATAGGAGAGTTTTCCAAGTGTGTGTTAGGGAAAAAAAAAAGGCCAGGTAACTTTTCAGCTTCAGCTAACCTTGCCTTGTTTTGACTCCTGGGAGTAGCCAAACCATGCACAAGTCAAATAATGCATAAAGTCAACCCCTTTATGATTCCTGGGGCCTGTGTGTCTTAGATATTCTTCAAGGTTTGGGTCCCTTGGTGGGGCTGTGCTCTGCTTTCCAGGGTAGAACAGATTTTTATTTTCCTCGTCTTGCTATCCTTCTGTGATCTGTCATTGCCATGTAGCTTAAGGAAAGCGTTAGCCTGAACTCGGTGCCATCTGGTAAACAGAGGCCGAGAATGTTAAACAATCCACATTAGTAACTGCTCCTGGCCTGGGAAATGGATGTGTGTGGGACTTGCCGACTTTATTTGCTCCAATGGAATTAAGTAAATTCTTCTCTTTCCATTTATAGTTTTAGAAGGGCTTAATGGGACCTTACAAATCTGGGCTCTTCTTTAAAAATAAAACAAACTTAATAAACAAACATAGAATTCTTGTTGGGGTGGTATTACAGGCTTTCAGTGGGGGAAATGTAAGCTTCCATTTAGTCCTTAAAATAATAGTTGGCTCTGCAGTAAGTGTCTGGCTTGGCTTCCACTAAACGGAGCGAACTGCCTACCAAAACGCTGCTGTCATGTGCTTTCAATATGACCTGGCTTACCCATTCTGCAGCTCCCACTCAGAGGGTTTACAGCCTAAGCCAAGCAATTTCTGCTTTTACTTTAATTGCAAATCGGATTATGTCATACCCGGCTTCACCTTTTAATGGTCTCCTACAGGTCTCAGGGTACAGGATGGATACCCATGCCTCACTCAGAGAGCCTGTCCAAGGAGATTCGGCATCTTCCTGAGGCTAGCCACGCTCCTGTCTTTCAGCCCCCGACTGCATGGACAGCCCGTGGCTCCCATGTTAAGGAAGCTTTTTGCCACAGTCTTATGCTTTCTGGGGACAGCGCTCAGGCATACTTGAATTCTTCCTTTCAGGAACCTTTCCTGGGAAACCTCTTTGGGAATATCTTGCCAGATGCCTCTAGGCGAGGTAGGGTTGTTCATTATTTACACCTCCCCCCCCCCAGCATTTATCAAAAACTAAGAAAGTTAACTATCTCAATGCCTGTATCTGAAGTCATGAGAGCAAAAGATATTCCATCTTCAGTCCCGAAAAACTGCATAGCGGGTAGTGCAGATTCACAGATGTTTCTAAGTTAATAAGAAAAACCTAGGTAATAAAAGGTTGAGCCAGCATGGCTTCTGTGAGCATACCCCTCGGTGCGGGTGTGCACGGCAATGAATGAGAGACAGATAAATATTAAATATTCCAACCAGGTCTTCCATCTAGTTGAGCGGTTGTCAATAATCCCCCTTTTCTCTTTTTCGAATCACACACTTTCTCCCCCCTGAAGACTTACAAAGGCCTTCCATACAAATACAAATAACAGGAGTTGGCATTCCCCTCTCAATATCCCTTTGTGTGCTCTCCATGGAAACATCTTTATTTCGGGATGAGTTACATGTTTATACAGTTTACTTCAGACATCTGTAGCTTCTTGAAAATGCTTTCAAGCATGCGGCTGGCATGGCTGGAAGATCCCATGCTTGGCCTCCTCCCTAGTGACCACATTCCCATACTGCTTTCTCTACAAAGACTAAGAGGTCACAAAGCCAGCGATAATCAAATAAAAAACTCAGAGGTCTAAACTATTGCTAATGATTTAATTCTTCATAAGAAGCTGACTTGTGGCACTCATCGGCTTGCCTCAGGGTTACACATGCAACATGGGAGTGAGCGGAAGTGTTTGGCATGTTATCTCTGCTTTTCATTCTTTCTTACTTTCTGTTTCCACCCCAGGGTCAGCTTGGCTTTTCCTTTGATAATTGATGCTGAGCTAGAATCTGTTCGAGTGTCATAGTCAAGCCAGAAATGGTGGAGCATGCCTGGAGTCCTAGTACTTAAGAGGCAGGAGGGTCCTTCGTGGGTTCAAGAGTAGCCTGGTCTATGACTTCGAGACCAGTGAGCAAGACAAGTTTTACAGAAACATACAAAGAAGTCACATTTTTTTTAAATTAGCTTTGAAAATCTGGTGATACTATGTTGGCAACGTGAACTTGGTCACAGTGAGAAACCTCATCAAGAAAACAGGCACATACCTTAGGCCAGGGCTGCGTGGCACCTCAGGGGAAAGCTGGTGGTTGGTTTACCATGGAGAGAAAGAAACAGGTTTGCTTGCTGGGAGGTGCACACGAGGTGCTGGGAGCTGCTTCCACCCCAGGATCTCAGAAGATGACATCAGTGTGTGCAGAGTGTCTTGATTCAAGTTACTACTCTACACACATTTTCAACCCAGCCCTGTTTTTGAATTTCAGGCCGCATGGAGACCTGAATTGTCTCTTGAATGTGCACCTTTGATTCTGGCCAGAATCAGACTGAACAAAGAACCTGGGAGATGTCTGAGCAGGTCCTCGGGTGGGGATGCCGTGGGCCCTTATTCTGCAACCTGGAGGAAGTTACCAGCCCTGCTGCTTTCCCAGTCTCTTCATCTCGGAACAAAAAGAGTGACCGTGTCTTTTCAGGGTTTGCAAAGATTATTCGAAATTATTATGGACACATGTACACGTATGTGTAAGCTGTATTCATGTTTAGCATACAATCATCAGTCAAAGTTAACTGCAGTTATTCAAACTGTTTGGAATAATTTTAGATCCACAGGACAGGTGCCAGGGCAAGGTGAGTCCCTGCATGGGAGCCACTCACTTTCTTCTGGTGTCAATACCTTCTGTAATTATCATTCATTCGCCAAAACCAGGACTTTGCACCGGTGTCTTGCTATTAACATTTAAGCAGACCCAGTCCACATTCTAACAGCTAATCCTGAAGGTTCATTTGTTCTCCAGTCTCTCACTGCATCTACTGATCAGACTTCCTTGCTGGACAGCACTCCCTGGGGCTCTAGAGTATCCCTCTGTTTTTCAGGAACCTGACACTTTTCAAGAAAGTCTCTTAATCTGATTTTGTTTTTCACTACAAGGTGGAAGTTGGACATTTTAAGGAAGACTATTGCAAGGTCCTTTTGATGCCTCATATCGCAGGGCAGAGGCTTGACATGTTCAAGATGTACTCATTGTTGCTCATGTTAATTCTGGTTCAAAACCCATCCTTCCTGATTCTACTTCATAAGCTTATAATTATTCCCTTTGAAATTTAATGGTATTTTGCATGGAGTATCTTTCTTGAGAAAATGGTATATTCTATGAATGATTTTGCCAAGTAACTTTGCTATTATTCTTACCATCACTTGCGTGGTTCCATCCTCCAGTAGCTCCATGATTCTCACTGTTTTCTCACCCTGTAATTACATAAGTGAGGAACACTCCAATGACAGGCTTCTAGACAGACTCATGCATATTAACGTCTGGACGCGCCAATGATTAAGACACTGGTTGCTTGTGTTTAAATGCTGCGTAGTTTGTACGCAGAAACCTCCGGTATTATCTCTTTTCACGTAGAGAGTCGATTGGACATTCATGGCAAAACTGAATGCCCATGTCCAAAATGAATACATGATTTTGGTAAAATTCAAGTGATCCTATATCTCGATGACTGTGAGCTCATGCCCATTGTGGGTTTGAGCATGGAGGAATAGGGGTCTGTGTAATGCTGGATGTGGTTAGGATCAAGGTCAAGCCCCCGGTTAATGTCAACAGAGTAGAGATGTAGGAGATCGTCCACTGCCCCTGCCCCTTCTCAGCTTTCTGGCCTGGCGTCTAGCGCCAAGCCTGAAGTGGTCATCTGAAGGATCTAGCACCAGGTAGTTTCCTACATGAAAGAACTTTCTCTTCTGCTTACTGCAGACATACACAATCGCACATTCAGCTCAGAGCTCGGAAGCCCGAAGAGCAGCCTGGGAGCTGATGAGCTGAAACACCACTTTCCAAGATCCCTCACACTCTTCTGGAAGAGATTCCTGCCCTGGACATGCGGTTCTAAAAGGGTCAAATATTTGGAGAAGATTCCAAGAAGCACGGAAACTGGAGATCTTTCATTCCGTCCTCGGACTCCCAAGCTCCCAGCTCCTTCCTCATCAGAACGAGAATTCCACTTTGTCCCCCAGCCTCCCCATTACAAGATAACCAATTAAAAGTGAAAAACTGCTTCGGCTGCGTAAAGGTTCCAGCCTGTGCAGAAGAGAAGCCAGGACGAAGGGCCTCCTTTGTTCATTTTTCTTTTCTCTGGGAGAGCCACCTTCAAGGGCTGTAAGAATGCAGCATGCAATTATTCTAAAAGGATGTGCCTTGAGATTTTTAATTCATTTTAATCGCCCTTGTATTATGAAAGCTATACTTCTTTTTAAGGCTTTCAGACAACCAGCTTAATTTTCATATTGATTCATTCGGGGACAAAACAAAACTTGGTATAAATTGAATGGAAAATGACTCTTTTGTGGGGAAGGAGCTTAATTACAATGCATGGAAGTGTTCCTCCCTAATTAAACATTTAAATGAAGAGGGGGTATAAATAGAAATTTAAAAAAGAGAGCAAGGAGGATGGAGTTCACACATCCTGGAATGGAGATCCTCATCTGGCTGTTTTTCACCACACCCAAAGCGGTGCAGCGGTGTGGGCTGCCCATAGCTTGCCTACCCATTTTACAAGAAAAAAAAATCACTGTATTGTCGATTACTAAATTAGCAATGTTCTTCCCTTTCACGGACTTACCAGGGTGGGTTAAAGTGCTTTATTATCTAATTAGTCTCACAACATGATGCGATTTTATTAATACATAAAGTGTGAGGCTGTGCGGTTAAGTTTCTGGCTTTATTGCCTGTGATGGAAAACGGATGAGGACATAAATTTGAATTGGGGGGGTCGCGACATACTTCTGTGGGAGGCCCATTGCTGCCACCACTCTTCACGTGGGTTTCTCTTTGTCAGACAAGTTTGGGCTGGACTTGGTGGCCCAACTTGCAGTTCTACCACTCAGAAAACTGAGGCAAGAGGATCATGAAGAGCTTGAGCCCATCCTGGAATATTAGTTCTAGGTCAGCAAGAGTAAGACTCTTTAGGAAATTTAGTGGCCCCAGCTCAGTTCACAGGAGCACAAACTTCTCCACAGTCAGGGACCAGGGAGAGTGGAAAGCTGGTTCTCAGCTGATTTCCTCTTTCTTCTCAGACTGGGCCCCCAGCATACTTGGAGGTAATACCCAAATTCAGGGTCGTTTTCCCTCTTAAGGTTAAGCCTCTGTGTGAACACCCTTGAAGACACCCCCAGAAGTGTACCTCCTCGGAGTTCCAAACCCTGTCACAGTGGCAGTGAAGAACTGTGCTGGGGGACCTCATTATCATCCTCATTCTCTTCTTGTGGTCTTCACTTTTTCCCCAACCTGCACTGGTTAATCTTGATTGTCCACTAGATTGGATCTATGGGGTAAGAAGAGCCACACCTCTGGATGGATCTGTGAAGGGTTTTCCAGAGAGCACCACCTCAGGTGGGGAAGGCTGGTTCCCAGAGTGGGTGATGTTTCTCCGCAGCAGCAGGGATGTAAAGACACTCTTTGACATGTCTTTACAACAGAGGGGGACATGTAAATCTCCCTCCCCTTTACGGTCAGCAATGCTCCTCCGTTGACCTTCTACAGAACTTAGCACGAACTGTACAAGGTACCTGCAAAACCCCGATGGGCCTGTAGCACCTGTGTACAAGCATCTTGAGTACAAGATGGTACTCAAGCTGAGAACTAAGCTCGAGACTTAAAAATGCATAGACAGAGACAGAGAGAGACACAGACACGGGTCATCTTGATACAAGAATACCAAACTTTATTGTGCTCAGGGGCAGCTTATATAGGGATCCTTATCTATGCCCAGCTTTTGGGATCTTCCAGCTGAAGGCCTTATGCTCAGAGAAGCTGCAAGCAAGGTCTCATGCTCAGAGCAGCTGCATGCACAGGGGTTTTGCTCAGTTTATTCCACACTTACAAATATTAATAAAAAATCAAATTAAATTTTAAAAACCCCAGTTAATAAAACTACAAGTAGAAGAAGAGAAAGAATGTTATCTCTGCAAATGAGATCAAGAATGCTTCCTTAAGAAAGTGAATTTTTAAATTTATAAGGGAGAATATAAATGCTTTCTGACCATGACCTTTCATAGCTGTGACAGAATTCCTGGTGAGCATCCTCAGGGGAGAAGGGTTTGTTCTTCCTCACAGGGGTTCAGCCTGTGGGCGCTGGCTCCACTCCGTCCACACTTGTGGTGAGTTAGAAAGCTTTGGAGTCAGGAGCCTGTGATGGAGGTTCCTCATGTGGGCAGGGTAACAGACAGGGGAGTGGGAAAGAGAGAGTCAGAGGGATGGAGGGAGATAGAGAGACAGAGAGAAAAAGGGAGGAAGGGATGGATATGGGGAGTGAGGGAGGGAGAGATAAAGAGACAGAGGGAAAGAGGGAGGGAAGGATGGATAGGGAGGGAGAGATAGAAGGTGATAAAGATAGACAGGGTTATTGGGAGAGAGGGAGGGAGGGGAACAGAGAGAGGAGGGAGAGAGAATGAATGTCTGCTGTAGCTGGCTTTCTCCTTTTGTTTCCATCTGGGCTCCCAGCCAATGAAGTGGAACAAACCATATTCAGGGTGAGTTTTCCTTTCTTTGCTAAGAACCTCTGTGAAGACCCCCAGAAGTGCCCACAGGTGTGAGTTACCAGGCCCCTAGGTGTTTCCGTTGGGAGCATGGCATGAACCCAACATGATCGCCCACACATCTCCAGAGAAAGGTGGAATGTTAAGCACTCAGGATTGTCTTTCCAGTGGGAACTATGAAAAACCTGTCCTTCCATCCAGAGAGCTGAGAATTGGAGGTGATTAACAGCCTGGTGATCTGTGTCATTTGTTGGTCCAGGCCCTACAAGCTCCTACAACCAGGACTGAGGTGGCTGATAATCTAAATGACCCTGATAGCCAGAGGCTACCTCAAGCTCCTACAATCAGGAACAGAGGTGCCTAACAGCCCAAAGGACCTCTAAGCTATTGTATGTTGAAGACCAGACAAGACCCTCAGGCCCTTAAGCTAATATAGATGGCCTATCTGTAGAACCCATCTTCTGGAGGGACTGACCTGCACCTGAGTTGAGTTTTAGTGAGATTTAGTGTGCACTGGGGATTGTATTACACTAGGAAACTTTTTTTTTCTTCTGAATTGTACTAAGTTAAATACATTGGAAGACTCCCTGAAGTTTGATCCAGGTTGCAGAGGTCAATGTGCACCGGATTTTCATTCTTAATTTTTTGTGAGGTTTGCTTCCCACTTTTCTTTGTGCAAGAGGAAAGACGTGCTAATTAAAACACAGTTACAGGATGGGGTTTCACCTTCACAAAGCTGAAGTTTCTCTACCACCAAACACCCATGCTCACCAAGGCAGGGCCCCACTCACACTGACGCATCTTCCGCAAATTACACACAAGTATAGTTATATGGGTGAGGTAATGACTGGAATTAAGTCTTATCCCAAGGTGTCATTACTTTGTGTCAACCGCCATTACAGTGCCCCAGGATGCCTATTTGTAGGCAGTGAAGGAAAAGTTTCCCTTTTCCAAACTTGATGTGAGATTCCCCTCTGCATGCTGTGAATACCATTGGTTAATAAAGAAACTGGCTTGGCCTGATAGGGTGGAAGAGAGGTAGGTGGGGAAAACTAAACTGAATCCTGGGAGAAGGGTGTAGAGAGAAGCCATGGAGTCTCATCTGAGACAGATGCCAGAACTTGAGCAGGTAAGCCACAGCCTCGTAGCGATACACAGATTAATAAAAGTGGGTTAAATTAGTATGTAAGAGTTAGCCAATAAGAAGCTAGAGCTAATGGACCAAGCAGTGATTTAATTAATACAGTTTCTGTGTAATTGTTTTTGGGCTAAGTGGCCGGGAACTAACTAGCGGCCTATAACAACACAAACTGGGGGATGGTAAGGCAGGTTTTGCAAGGAGCGCCTGTAAGCTGTGTTTTGTATGGTGTGTTCTTGGGTATCTGATGTCTTGTAGAAAAGCACTCATGTATCCTATGTGCTGTTTTTATCTGTAGCATTAAAAAGTAAAACACAACCCTGTCGCATTTCTCCTCTGAGCGCTGAAGGGGAGTTAATTTGCCCAAATGAACGAAGTCTGAAGTCTTCCAAATTTGCTTGGTTGTTTCCAGGTGATCCCCAGGTGGATGGCTCCAAAAGCAGATAAATAAAACTAATGCCTTTTCCCCCAACTTTTGTTGTTGTTGTTGTTATTGAGAGCTTGGTTCACAGTCTGGCAATTAGTAAACAGCGGTTTCTGATCAACAGTCTGTCTTATTGAACATCTCATTTAATTCTCGTTAGAGTAGATGTTATACACCCGGCTTTTCATAGGGCAGAACTGAGACTCAGAAATTAGCTGAATCTCTAAGTCGGCACACAGGGAC
>NW_026067909.1:31674023-31680502 GCF_014885135.2 Alexandromys fortis | reverse complement strand
CTCTCTCTCTCTCTCTTTCTGTGTGTGTGTCTGTCTGTCTGTCGGTCGGTTGGTCTCTGTCTCTCTCTCTCATGTGTATGTGTGTGTTGGGTATATACCCTAGGGCCCCAAACATTCTAGGCACCTGCTATACCCCTGAACCACACATCCAACCTAAAGAATGCTTTCTCATGTGCATGGATGGATGCTAGGCATTCACGTATGCCTGGTCATGTGTAGGCACATGTGTGTCTGCATGTGCATGGAGACATAAGGTTGTTGCTCTCCCACTCCTTCACTGGTGCAAGGTCTCCCATTGGAACCCAGGGCTCACCGCTACAGCTCTGGGTTCACCCTGCAGAACCCCTGTCTCCACCTTGCAGCCACTCCCAGCACATTAGCCACCTCTGCCAGGCAGCTTTTGTGTGGGTTCTGGACATTGCTCATTTTATCCGTTGTGCCATCTCCCTAGCCCCACTTTTTACTGCAAAATCCACCAAGCCAGATTAACTCCGTAGAATGATTTTTTTTTTTTGAGATAGGGTTGATATAATGGTTTTTAAAATACGAGATTCAACTTTGCTTCAAATAGAAATACCACGCAATTGTACTGGAGGCTCAGCCCTACAAAAGCCACAAGTAAGAGTTACTCATTTTCTGAAGCTTGGTGTGGTGGCTATTGAGGTTGTTTGTAATCAAAAGCCCTCTGGCTCCCAGAGGAAGGGCATCATGGCATCTGAGAATATTTCCAGGTAGTGAAACACTTGGATACGTAACCACCAAAGCCTTACAGGTGAGGAAGAAGATTTCTCTGTCACAAGCCTCTCAGATGCCTGAAGGGCTTAGAAAATAGGCAGATACCACTTCAAGTACCTTCTTACCCTTAAAGACAATCATCTTTGGCATTTCTGGAGGCAGAGCCAGCGCTACGGCGCTTCTTAGCAACAGCCCTTACATATTAACTAGCTGGATCCTCAGTGTGAGATGCGTTTGCATGCTTCTCTGGAAGATCTGTGTAGTAAGTGTCTGTCTGCAGCACCCTCCTGTGTTTCATGGCGTGTGTGGGTGGAAATGGGGTTGCCAGGAGGACATTTCCTGAATTCACCGTGCAAAGTCAGTGACTACCAGGGGCTCTAATCAGAAAGCCCTCTCTATAGCTTGGTGCACTGTGCAAACCCTTAGCTCTTGGATTTCAATTTGCTCACACTGTGAAAGAAGAAACTCCTGTGGATTTGAAAGGGAAGACATCAGATCCAGGAGGGCAGATCCAAGAGGGCAGCGCTGAGGGAGAGGGAGCATTAGCCCCAGAGCTCTGAAGATGAGAAGGCATTCCCTTTAGGCGCTGTGTACATGGCTCAAGGTGTTTTGCAAACACGCTTTGGGGAGAGTGCGGCTGTGCAGCCGTCAGTGCGCTAGGATTTCATTGCTGGGCTCAGGTTTCAAGGGTTGGGGGCCTGGGCTCTATCTAGCCCAGGTGCTTTAAGAGATTAGTTTGTTTTATAAAGAGAGTAGTCACTTAAAGTGTGGGAATGTATGTGTGTTGTTATGTGTGTCTGTGTGTGTGCATGTGTGGTCATGGCAATCATATTTTAAAAAGACAAGACTCTCCCATTGGGTTTCTAAGCACACCATTGTTTCTATTTGCTGCTTTGCCTCAGGACGAACTAAGTTTCCTACGCCCCAGTTGCTGATTCAATTGCTTTCACCTTCCATTTCCTTCTCTTCCTTTCCTCGTTCCAGACTAAGCAGGATTGTGACAGGAAGGAGAAATGGAAACTCAACACATACATACCTATACACATGCATGTGCACACACATATGCATGCACACACAAGGCACACACAGGCACAACACAGGTACACATATGCACACATGCATGTACAGACACACGTGCACACATATGTGCGTGCACACACATATGCACGCACACACATGCACATGTGCACACACACTTACACATGGATGTTTGCATCTGTGACTTTTCCATTCTGTTAAAGCAGAGCACAATTCCCTCCATATTGCCCTCTATTTAAAAGAGTCTAGAATGGGCCTGTAGCTCAGTGGTAGGGTACTTGCATAACAAGCATGAGGCCCTAGGCCCAAAAAAGAAAGAAAAGAATTTTTTAAAAAATTAGCAAAGAAGATTGCAAAATGGATTAAAACAGTGTTGGATGTTTTTTACCTGAGTGGAACCACTCTATTCTGGTTTGCAGTAGAAGCCTCCATTAACTCTCTGCTCCAATGTTTTCTGCCCGTTGGCCGCACTTCTGCACTGAGCTACCCAGTTTTGGTAACTTCAGAAGCCAATAGTCATGTCGAAAACTACAGTAGGCAGGGGTCACGATGATGACCTTTTGGGATCAAACTTGCTTTTAACTGGAATATGTAAGACAGAGAAAGTCAGTATTTGAGTCATAAAATGACAATAGATACTATTCCTTGGGTCTACATAATACATTTGTATTTTTATATAGAGTTTCCCATTAAATCTTTAATAACCTTTGCAGAACAGGTTGTTATTGTTCATATTTCACAAATGAAAATGAGGCCTGAAGAACTTCGTGTTCCTATAAAGTCGCACAGCCTGGGTCTGTGAGTGGTAGACCTTCTACCTGATTTTGTCTAGCATGGGTGTGAGTTTACTGCCCACAGCCTGAACAAATGTGCTAAAGTAAAACAGAAGGCAGGCATCTTTGTCCTTCTCATTGTTGGGACAGAATCCCTGACCAAATAGCTAAAGACAAGATACGTTTTTGACTTAAGCTCTACTGTGATAAAGTCCCCGATGGCAGGGATAGCCTGGTGGTGGGCACAGATAGAGTGACTGCATAGCACAATTAATAAAAACCCAGATAGAGAAATTGGGGTTCAACCTGAAGATCCAAAAAAACAAAGCAGCCAGCCCCTGGCTCTTACCTTTACCTCAGTCTGAAATGGCAACCCTGCCTCCAAGTGCCTCAGAATGAGACTGTAACTAAGAGCTGTCTCCTCCCATTTTATAATCCTCTCTAGTGCTGGGATTAAAGGCATGCACCACTGGGACTAAAGACTTGCAGCTCTCTGTTTCTATGGCAACTAGACTCTGGGATTAAAGGTGTGTGTGTCACCACTGCCTGATCTGTAAGGCTAACCAGTGGGGCTGTTTTACACTCAGATCTTCACACAAGCTTTATTTATTAAAATACAGATGAAATGCCACTACATGACTAGACCCCGTCAGCCAGAGCTTGCATTTTAGTCAGGAAGTATATCATTGTGGGTCAGGATGCAGGGGGCTCTAAAGAGCTCTAATAGGAAGCTGGGTTAGCTATACTATCAAAAGCTACCTCCCAACAAACTAGTTCCTTGAGTCAGACCTCATATCTGACAGCACCACGGCCTCTTCTCAAACAGCAGCTTCATGAGCCTGTGAAGAATATTTCACACTCAACACAGCACACAAGAACTGCCCATCTGGGAAACTGTTCAGTGCTGGGGTCACCATCTTAGAACATGGCACCTTGGCATTTGAGAAAACAGGACAAAAGATCACCTGCCTCCAATCCCAACACAAGTCTCTGCAGGAGTTAGCCACTGTAACATACAGGGCAAGTTGCCTTACTCTGGATCTGATCCCACCTCGAAGTAATTCTAGCATAAATGTAAGATGACTTTAAATGCCACATTTAATGTATTTATTGGATATGAATTGATTTTGTGTCCATTTTAAAATTGATTTCAGCACTATTGATTGCCAATGCGTGTATGTATATATTCTCTTTAAATTTATTTTTTTTTAACTTAACACTTGACTGACTCCATCTTTTATTAATGAGTTAAATAAAATCTTTAATGGTTTGTTTTATATGCATATAAAAGTGATGGTTTTGCATTGAAAATTCGAGTGGCCTCATCCTAACTTTCTTATTCTGAATCCTAATAATATCTATGCTTTGCAGTTAGTGAGGGAGGGGAACATTCTCCAAGCTGCCTGTGTTGTTTATATCGTTGTATCTTTCCTAGTTTAGTACATGGGATTACAGAATGTAGTTAAGGCAGAGTCGAAGGTTAGTACTGGGAAATAAGTGTAAGTTCTTTGCCAGATGTGTGAGTGGGCCATTTCCACTCTGTCTTCTTGGATTAGCAGTTGCCGGGGCTGACTACAATGTCGGTACTCATGTGCTGGGCTTGCATTTTGTTGCCGTAAGAATGGGGTGTCTTATGTCTTAGGTTTGCCCATCATGACTGCTGAAACTTGAGAGCATGATTAGATAGTGTGGCTTGGCCCTCGGAGGCACAGGAAACACGCTTGATGAGGAGAGGTGAGTGTTTCACATGCGGCCTACTGTATTCTTCTGGGTTGCTGTCTTCAGAAAGGTTGTTTAGATAAATATAAAGACAGTTTCGTTTAGCTGCAAAAATGCCTTATGAATTAGAAACAGAAGCGTGTCCACAAATCAAGAAAAACCAGACTTGAATTATCGTATTTGGAAACCTTAGAGAAAGGTCAAAGAATGGCAAAGGCTTTTCTAAGAACTGACATCCAAACGCCATCCAAGTCTTACTTATCTGACAAGGTATAATGAACCGTAACTCTCATCAGGTTCTGTTTGGAATAGTTCTGTAGACCAGAAGCTGTCACCATTAGTGGTTACCATAGAGATGGAACCCACATACCACTGATAGACCTCAGACTACCCAGAAAAATCAAGAGTTAGCAAAAGTCCACTTCGAGACAGGGACTCCTCAGCAACACTCAGTTTCTCATCTCATTACTGTGGTCACTGTAGCTCCAGCCGTAGGAGAGACACAATTAATGCAGAGATTTTCAAGCCTGCTGTGTAGAAAGGAGGAGGAGGAGGAGAAGGAGGAGGAGGAGGAGAGGAAGAAGAAGAAGAAGAAGGAGGAGGAGGTGGAGGAGGAGGAGGAGGAGGAGGAGGAGGAGGAGAAGAAGAAGAAGAAGAAGAAGAAGAAGAAGAAGAAGAAGAAGAAGAAGAAGAAGAAGAAGAAGAAGAAGAAGAAGAAGAAGAAATGATACTGACAATAATTATTAAAGTGGTTATTCTAACAACTGGGAATTAGGAAAGTATTCAGCGGAGGCATGGCTAATTTATGGAGATTTGAGAGACTCTTAAGACAGGTGAAGTGAAACCAAGAGGCCCTTCTGGGTTGAAAGTCACAAGGAAAAGGTAAAAGGGTCATTTCTTTTAACTTAATTGTCTCCCTTCTATTCTTTAAGCTCGTCTTAACAACATATTATTTATGTTTGAAGACAAAGAGAAAGAATAAAAGGGGGAAAAGAATGAAAAGAAGACAGAAAAGAGAAGGAGCCTCCCTTTAAAAAAGGGGGGGCGCTTCAACTAGGCATAAAAGCGCAAGACTCAGACAGAAAGTGGGGGAGGGAGGACTCTGTCCTCCAGACCTTTGAAGCCAGAAGCTGCTGGAAGACGCCTTTGCTGAGAGCAGGTGTCCACCCCATTTGCTGGGCCTCCTTGAGATCCTGCATATCAGGGAAGGATCTGTTTTGCTTTTCTCCTCCTGGCAGCGGTGTTGGCCTTCCCTAGGTAACCTTTGTTTTAACTGATTGGCTCCTTTGAGCAGACACAGGCAGAAATTCACCCTGCAGGGTCATCAACAGTGATAAAGAGATGAGGCAGGCAAGGGCTGGCGTCCCCACCAAAGAAGTTTTAGTAATATGGCAACTCCACCTGCAGTGGACTGGTAAAAGGTCTCCCCTGTGAAGTTTCTACACTCTAGAGAGCTGTGCACCCACAAGTCAAAGTAATTACCGCATCTAGGAGAGAGCAGGCAGGGAGAGACACTTTCTACAGCCTTCTGTCTCAGCAGGAAGCTGCAGCTGGAGACTGAGCAAGAAAATGCCCTGTGCACAGGTAATGAATGGCATTTCAGCTCCTCGCTCTGTGACGCTTGCCAAGAACTGCAACTGGTTGACATGGCAGCTAAAATGTTTACTGACTAGGAGTCCGCCTTGGCATGGCTGATTTTCAAATTTCTTGTTTGTTTTTGTGAGTAGTGGGAGCATTTATGTACAGTCCTTGCAATTTTCCTGGAAGACAGCTCCGGTTGTGGTCTCTAAAGTAGGAAGCTACTCCAGGGCATGAGGCCTTTGGGGTCAGAAAGAGTTCAGCCTCTGACTGTGGAGGAGCATCCCTGACACTTGGTTTAACACTGTAACAGACTGTGTGACTTCCTTACACTATGCGTTCAGGATTTAGTCTCAAGACTGTCCACTGGGGCATCCAACAAACAGAACTTTCTAGTCAGGGATCATTTTCAAAAAGGCATTTCAATATCAGTATCAGTGAGGCTTTTCCTTATCATTTTGTTAGCACAGATTTTAATAGTCTTTTTAATATATGTCACATGTATCTATAATCTTGCATTAAACAATAAAACAGAATATGAATAGGCACTATTAGAAATAAAATAACTAATAAATTCCCTCCCTCCCTTCCTTCCTTCCTTCCTTCCTTCCTTCCTTCCTTCCTTCCTTCCTTCCT
>NW_026067909.1:31637014-31673994 GCF_014885135.2 Alexandromys fortis | reverse complement strand
TTTTTTTCTTTCTTTCTTTCTTTCTTTCTTTCTTTCTTTCTTTCTTTCTTTCTTTCTTTCTCTGTCCTCTCTCTTCCCTCCCTCTCTCTTTCCTCTCTCTCTCTCTCTCTCTCTCTCTCTCTCTCTCTCTCTCTCTCTCTCTTGCTTCTTATAGAAGAAAGAAAATAGCTACCTCCCTCCAAAGCTCAGGTAGCATCATGGAAAATGGGGTGCAAACAAGAATGTAAGACCCAGGTTGGGGAGATGTGTGGTGGAAACACATCTGGATGTGACACAGTTGCTCTCATGAACTAACCACAGTGTAACTACCTGCCCAAAACCTGTACGTGGTCGGATTGAGCCCCTAAACATCTTATCATGGATGGCAGGGCACAAGGTTCAACCCCTCCAAAAGGGCCTATTACTGGTTAAGAGATGTTGGACAAGGAGGTCATTGTCTTTAGTGGTGCAGCTACTGGCAAGGAGCCATGGAGACACTAGATAACCTCATACGCATGCTCAGGCAACAAATGCCAACTGCACATTTAAGCAGTTAAGGTTAAACAGAAGATATGAGGGTTGGACAGATGGCTCAGCAAATAAGAGCTCTGTCCTTTCCTCTAGCGGATCTGGGGAAATCCTAGTACCCACACGGTGGTTCACAACCATCTGCAACTCCAATTCAAGGGGATCCAATGCCCTATTCTGACCTCTCCTAATACCAAGCATACAAGTGGTGCACATATACACACGCAGGCAACACACATACTCATAAAATGATAAAATTAATATGTATATCAAACAGAAGATTTTATAAAAATCAAGAAGACATGATGTATAGAAGATTTTCAACAGGAGAGGAAGTGGGATGGAAGAGAGGTAAATGTGACAATTTATTATATAAATGTACAAAACTGCCAGACGATAGAAAGTAAAACAAAGAAAGACAGAAAAGGGGAAAATATAACAGAGAAATGGAATGTATTTAACATGGATGACGAGCAGTTCCCCTTAAAAGGAGGCAAAACTTTTTGAAAAAAAATGTTACTAGAGATTATGCTGAAAAGTTAACAGTGATTTCACTTTATCTTATATACCCTACAGAAAGGTACCATTATCACTTCATTTGTCAAAGACGAAAATGAGTCAATGAGATTTATTGTCTAAGGCCAAACAGCAGAGAGAAGAGGAAGGATTCCAGAGTTAGAACATTAGTTTTCTGAGTGTAGATCCTAGGACTTCACAAGGAGACTCTGTGAAACCTATGGAAGCAGGAGATAGGACGCGTACGCATTAATAATGTATCGCCCAAACACATAATCAGAGAACTCGCTCATTTAAAACGAATCCGCTGAATTAGAATATATAAAGAGCACTCATCAAGATGAGTCAAGGAAGTTGGTAAAAGAATGGGAGAAGGTCTGGTCGGCACTGGTGTGTTGAGATTCTCTCATCGCTATAGCCAAACAATTTGAGGGAACAAGGTTTTGTTTAGGGTCACAGTTTGAGGATACTGTCCATTGCGGCCATACAATCACACTGATGGGAACAGTTTCCGTGGGGCTGCAGGGACATGAGGAAGGAGAGGCAGTCTGTGCACCTCAGAGCTCACCACCTCCATCTAACAACCGACTTCATCCACCTCCACCTCCCAGAAGTTCCATAACCTCCCCCATAAAAAGGTGTGTCCAGGAGGACGACTCCTGAGAGAGTCTTCAATAGTGGGTGGTGCGCCAGCTGAGACAACACAGAGGCATGCCCAGACAGAAACAGAGTGCAGAATCCACGGAGCCAGCTGGGACAGTGTTGCTGCCTTTAAGTGCAAAGGTCATTCAGCGCTTTGTGTGGAGTGTGTGTGGATAGGAAATACATGTTTTGTGGAGTTGGGTTCTTTCTTTCTTCCTTTCTTTCTTTCTTTCTTCCCTTCCTTCCATCCTTCCTTCCTTCCTTCCTTCCTTCCTTCCTTCCTTCCTTCCTTCCTTCCTTCCTTTTTTCCTCCTTCCCTGCCCTCCCTCACTGTTTCCCTCTTTCCTTCCTTTTCTTCTTCCCTTCTTGTCTCCCTCCCTCCCTCTTTCCCTTCCTTCTTCTCCTCCTAAACAAGGACTCCTGCAAGCCCCAAACTTGCTAATATAATCAAGGATGACCTTGAGTTTCTGATTATCCTGCCTCTGTGTCTCAAGTGTTCTGATCACAGGCCCCTATGCCTTTTTTTATGAAATGTTGGCTCTGGGGAGCTATTTCAGGGCCTCAGCATGCCAGGCAAGGACTCCATCAGCCAGCTCATATCCTCAGCTGTCTTATGCAAATGTGAAATCATCTTGACTTAAGAACCTTGGGTTCTAACGGAGGCCATTCGCAGCCTGTGCTCATCTTTCTTGCTTCAGCGGCACACAAGGTTTCTGGGAGTCAGAGCCTGTGACAGACATCACGGGTTCTGAGTATGCGGTCCTTCTTGTAATCACCCACACCCTGTATGTTTATGGTATTAGTTTATATGTAATCTGATCGCAGATCACAAAACAATGCATATTTAAATGTGTTATAAACATTATCTAAATAAACTAAAAACATTGACAGTTTGGCTTTCCTGGATTTTTTTTTTTCTTCTCTCTGAACTGTTATTATCAGTGGCCTCAGGCGAGTCACTTCCGATTCGGGTTTTCAGTCAAAGACAGCCTTACGTAGAGCTAGCTATAAATGATTTTTCACAAAGCACTCCCCTATAGGCAAACTAGAAATAATAATACTTTACAAAATTGAGGTCAGAGGTATTAATTATTTCAAGTTCTAAGCAGGGACGTGGTAGTGTTCTGTTTCTAGGACAGGATGCTTTCCTGTCACAAGGCTTTGTTCTCCTTGGTAATTACATATCATTTAAAAAGTGTATTTTAAACACGACTTCATGCTTAAATCTTCTAAATACCGTGTTCAAAGGATAACAATTTCATTATGAAAACATGGCTTTCTTTATTATCATGTTCTTTCTTGTAAATACGGGCTTTTGAGAACCTTGAATTCATTCATGAATGTTGCTATTCAGCATTCATTCTTTCTCCTCCACTCATTGTTGGTGATTTTGTCAGTTAATATAATGAGATTGGTTCTGAAAGACTTACCCTCTTGTAGGTGCTGTTTATTTCTCTCTGGTGCTGTGTTGATGATTTCAATAGCTGCCACATTTCCTGTATCTCTTAGGATAGCCCGGTACATTCAGCTAACACAAGCTGCCAGCCGTGGATAATTTACAGCATTTATTAGCTAATTCATCCAATGCTACTTAAAAAATATTTAAAAACCCTTGACTACTAGTATCTTCTGTATAGAACCAACATTTTTAAATAGATTTTTTTAAAACTATACTAAAAAGCCTAGAGAGATGGGAAGGCCTGTGGTATTAATCACGGCCCCCATGGGACTGTCTAGTGTTTGTTTAACCTTAGGGCACCGCAGCCCACCTTTTTCTGGCATTGTCCCTTTGATACATGTCCTGCTTTGATGGCTCATTGGGACTAAGAAAAATACTCTCTTACTTCTGACCAGGAATCCCTTAATTGGATGTTTATCTAATTAATCCACAGAATTTAACGTGTTCCTCTTAGTTTGGGGGATCTTAAAGCCCTTTTAGGAACTGGAAAATCCTTAAGCATCCTTCTTCCTGTTTTGTCCTATCTTACTGCTTGGTAAATCTCTGTGTTAGGGAGACACCAACACAGAGTCACTGGGAAGCTGGTAGCCTAGCAGGGGCTCTGCCTCAACATCAGTACAATCAGATACAGTTGCTCTTACTGCCTCCACCCTCCTCCCACTTCACTGAAAAAGTCTTTGCTTACCAGAAAGGATAAGGCTAGGGAAGCTTCAAGTGCTCACATTGGATGTAGGCATTTTGAGGGCATGTAAAATAGAATTCATAATTATATGTGAGAAAGTAGCTATCATAGCTGTTATAGGATTCAGAGTGGTTGGGAGGATCTTCTTAGCTGCATTTTCTTACTTTCCTGAGAAAAAACAACAACAACAACAAAAAAGCACAAAACAAAAAAAAAAAAAACCCACAAATTTTCTCTTAAGATACTCTATCCAGGACTGAGCTGCAAAAGAAAACTCAAATGCATATTTAAAAAAAAAAACCCAATTAGTAAAAGATTTGAAAAGTCCCAACTCCTACTGAAATACACTCATGCATTTTAGACATGCTGTCTCTGTAATTTACAGAGACAGAGTTGTGAGGCTCAGCTACCAAAATCATTCTCCATGCCTTACTTTCAGAGAGATAGATGAGGGATCCTCCTGCTTACTAATCACGTTTTAAAAGGGACTTTAGTAACCTCACGTGATCTCAGCTCCTCCTGGAAGAATGGGGATGTAAGGACTTCAGTATCGTTATGAAGCCCGACCTGATGTGTTATGCCGACGAGGGACTTGTCTCCACATCCAGCCTGTGTTTTGAGATGAGCAGAGTGGGTATCAGGCAGCTCCATTAACTGAAGAATGTGTCTTAGACCCTCACGGCGCGAGGGGGCGCACTTTCTGCAGTTCCCTACCAGTATCTTCTGCTCTGCCTTTATCCTCTCGGTGTTAAGGAAGTAGACAGGTGGAAGAAAGAGGGTCGCTTAGTACACCCACCTTTTCTGAGCTCCCAGCTCAGGGTTATCTACTGAAAGAGGCCTTTCTCAGTGTTCTGATTGCAACATCAGATAATCGAGCCAAGAAAGGAAAGGAAAAATCGAAGGAGGCAAACAGAGCTGCAGGAATTAGAAAAGCCTGGTACGGCTGCTCCTGGCACCCCACATCCTCATCCAGTCCTCCACCCGGGAGTCCAGAGGAGGCGGCTCATTGGCTGGATGTCTTCAGCCCACCCAGATCCTGGGAACACCTCCTTGTTGTTCAAAAGAGCCTCATTGCATCTTTCCGTAGAAGAACAGACCAACCCCTAAGGCTTCCATTCAAGAAATCCAGAGTCCCTTATCAAGGTCTGTCCTGAATAGCTTTGTTTTAAACTTCTTGACTTTGCTACCGAATGTCTTAAAGGGCCAGAGGACCAGAGAGGAGCAACCAGGGTCAGGAAGCAGGTCCTTGCGCGTCCTGGCTATGGGTTGTATTAGGCAACACTGCAGCTCTCTGGGGGAGGGGCTGGGTGAGGAGGGATGATACCCTTTTCCTCTCCGAATTCCCAGTTGACTCCAGACAAGTTGAGGACCCTTCCGTACCTACTCTCCTGTCAGCCTGTTTTTAATTTCAGGATAATGAAATTTTCTGTTTGGTAATTTCCTTTCTTGTCCAAGGTTTGTCCTTTTACAAGGTTTTGCTTTCTTATCAGCTTGGCCACCGTTGCTGCTATTGTAGCTTACATGTTGACAAAGTGGTAGGGGCGTGATTCTCCAAAGCAAAACCACAGAAACAATTTGAAAGTTTTTTTTTTTGTTTTTTTGGTTTTTTTTTTTGGCAGTTTGCCTTCAAGAGTGCAGTTGTGGGTAACAAGGAAGCAAGCAAATCCCAGGGGCACCTAGAGGGAAGAGAAAGGATGCACTGACCTTCATCTTTGGAAACTCACTCTGAGATGACTCTAAATGCTTGAAGTTACTCACAGATTCAGGGAGCAGTATTCTGGAGGAAAGAGCCAATTGCTCAGTGTTGGTTTGCAACTTTATTCCTATTATTTTGGAATTTATTTCTTATCATCTACCCATGTGTAACAAAGGGCACCAGCAGGCACAAGGCTTCCATCACAGGATGGGTGGGAGCATCTTGGCAGTTTCTGTTCTAGATCTGGGCACTCTGGTCTGGGTCTGTGAGTTCCGGTTCACTCTAGATATGGGACACTTCTGGGAACTCCTTTCCTTATAGTAACATGATCTTCAACCACCTGTCTGAGATCTTGCTGGTCTCCGGCCCATAGATGAAGGCTCCACCCCCTTCTCCTAGAGTTAATAAACACCAAGAGATAAACAAGGGATTTCTCAGGAAGTCCATGCTGAAAGACGTGGGACACAGCAGGCTCTAGGTGACAGGAAGGGAGAGTTCTCACAACAGACGCGGAGAGTGCGTGGCTTGGCCCCGTTTGTCCAGCTGGCCAGGAAGGATGACACAAGACATCTGGCTGAGAAGGACTTTCCTCCTAGAATACCTTATCCAAGATGTGAAGGAAGCTCATGGTGAGCTTGTGTTTCATGCTCCAGATTGTTCATGTACACAAATCTTTGGATGGAAACAATTACGGCTCCAAGTATTTGGATGAGGGTCCTTAAGATGGAATTAGTCACACGAACTGAAAAGAGAGAAGCAGAAGGACTCAGATTTGCTGTGTTCCTTCTCTTTGCTGTGTGCGCAGCCTGTTCTAAGTACGTCCTGGGATTGTTTCCCTAAATCTGTGTTCCAAATCTGAGAAAGACCAACTTCCCAAGGAAGCTGGAACTCACAGAGACCGTGGGACTGTCCCAGGATCCCTCAGCTTGTAAGCGATAGGGCAGAATTTCCTTCCAGATTTGTTCTCAAGTGGCCAAGTGACTCTGATTGTCATTCATTCAAACAGAAAAGAATGACAGCTGTAAACATGAGACCATGACCCTGCCAAGAGCTTACAGTGAGCTGTGCAGTCATCTAGGCTTGAAGGAACGAATCCAAAACTCAAACAGCTCTAACAGGATTCTATACTCTCCCCGCTCTTTCGAGTCGAAGCAATGAAGGCACAGATAGGTTAGGTCACTTGACCAAGGTGGTACAGCTCATGATATAGAGCAAGGGCTTAAACCCAGACATTCTGACAGCAGAGCCCATGCTCTTAGAGACCTTGTTAAAGTTAGAAATGTAGCCTAATGTGCGGAACTTCATCTAAAGATCTACATCTTCAGGAAAGATTGAGTGACTAAAATCAGCATAGTTATGCGACTTCAGGTGGGGGGGTTTGGAAGTCACTACCTCATACGTACAATGTGAAGTCATGAATGTACACAATCCAGCATGGAGTCGGCAAATTCTTACGTTCATGGCTAAGCCTCTCTGGCTGGTAGAGTCTCTGTCCGTCACAGAGGGTGCTCCTTATAAAGACAAGTGGTCCTCTCATTCTCTAGTCTTGTGTGTGTTTGACTATTTGTCCACACAGCGAGCTGCATGGGGAGACCCCGCGATGCTACTGGTGTGATGTGTTCTTATTGTGTCTCCCTCCAGCTTTTCTTGTCATTGATTTTCCATAACATTTTTGTTCTCTGAAACGGCAGGGTTTGTAATAGGAATGAAGTGAAGGGCTGGACAACTGCATAAAGTTAAAAGTACCATTTTCCAGGCTGTGAGAACGGAGACGCGCCTCTGTTTTCTTTTCCTTAGGTCTTTTTTTTTATTTATTCTACAACTATTTCTTTCATGTGTGTGACATATCTTCATTAATCCATCCCAACTCCCCTCTTCCACCACCAAGCCCTCCCCACATATTCTCTTCCCCTTCCCCCTCAGACTCTTCACACATTGCCTTCCCACCCCAAGGCCCTCTCCAATATCTCCTCTACTCATCCCCTACCTGCCCATAGCTTCGGCATGTCTCCCACCTTCCCAGACCCCCAGCACACTCCCCTTCCCCCTTGTGTGGAATACTGTCTCAGTTTTCTCTTCTCTGGCTGCTCTGGGGGCACTTATGACAACATTGTGGTCATTATGAACAAAATCCGCCCATGTGCTGCCGTACCCAGGCCACAGAAGAAATGAAACCCATGTGAATTGTTTTCAGATGCCTATCATTTCTTCAGAAAACAGGAAAGGCTCAAAATCTACTGAAAATAACAAGAATGTTGTCAGAAAATGCTTCTGAAGTACAAAGGCAAGCGTTTTTCGTGCACCCTCCTTGATTGAACGGAACAACACCAAAGTGATCTTTAAGGAGGCCAGTCACCGAGGAGAAGGTCACTTGATTTGTGGGAGACTGAATCTCCTCCAATGGAGGTCCATTCTTTCCTTCTCCTTGTGTTTGGAACACACACGAAACACAACCTCAAAGGCTGGAAGAGGTTCCCATGGTGTTTTGAACTAGCCTCCCTGGGTCTTTATTTCTCTGTTTCAGGGCACATCAAACCCATGACTGTAAGTGCAAGGGAGTTTGAACACTTAGTAAGGTCACACCAGGTTTCTTTGTGTTAAGGTGGCTTTCTATAGGCAACAGCTATCTGGGGAACAGAGTGTTTTAGTTTGTTGGTTTTTAAGGCAAAGTCTCGCTGGTGAGCGTTCACTACGCCCATGCATCTCTGTGGCACTTCTAAATCACAGCCATTGTTGATGATAATGTTCTCCACTTTTAGCTGTTGGTAGCTAATACTATAAGGGACAGATTGGTACCATCATGACAGTTGTTACAGAGTAGGACAAATGCCTGGGGGCCACGTCAAAAGAGCATCAAGCCCTTTTTGCTTTTGCTTCTGAAAAATCATATCCGTTCTGAGAAGAGTTTACAGTCCAGTGTGTTTGGTCTGTCATTTAAGCTGCAGGACCTGCCAATCTCCTTCTGCAGTAGGCAACTGCTACCTAAATAAAAAGCAGTGCTCCAAGGATGGTAATCTGTCTAGGAGGGATAACTCTGGGCCAGAGCTGGGGTCAACTCTTGGGTTTCAGAAATAATCCAGTGATAAAGATGGGCTGCGTTCTCCTGCTGGTCCACCAACTAGAACTTGCAGGTCTCCCAAAATGCATATGAAGCACCAAGAGGGCCCATTCTCTAAACCTAATTAGCTCAGCCCATGTGACAGGAATCCATCAAGGGTAGGCAAATTCAGCCTTAAGTGCTCCGTTCAGAGTTAGCAGCCTGTGGTACCAGCAGGGTAATGCACAGGAACTTTTTGGCACCAGAGAGACACAGGGAGGGACCAGGACAATATGTCATCCTCTGACATGCCACCAGTGGGCTGCTTTCCCCTGCTAGGTCCCCAGCTAGAGCTTCTAGCATCTCCTGAAGGAAGGCCTCCAGCAGGGGACAGAGTGGGGGACATTTCCCTTTTAGCTCTTTCTAGATATAAAGGTCACTGTGTCTTGGAAAATTTGAGAGGGAAACAGAAGAAACATGTCTGCTAATAACCTCCATGCTATGGACAACGCCTTGCTCCCATCGACGAAACCGAATGACTTCCTGTTTTCCACTTAGTCGATTGGAAATTATTGTTTGTTATAATGAAGAGAGTCTTCTTTTGTGCAGACTGGCCTCTTTTTATTCTTATTTGTGTGTGTTCATGTATGTGTGCATGTGTGTGCACGTGCTTGTAGAGGCCAGAGCAATGTTCCCTGCTCATTCTCCATGTTATTTTTTGAAACAGGGGCTTTCATCGAATCTGGAACTTTCTGATTGACTAGACTGGCTGGCCGGGAAGCCCCTGCATCTTCTTCCCAGGGTGAGTGTGTGTGTGTGGGGGGGGGGTTACCAAAAGCAGGTATTATTATATCTGGCTTTTTTGGCATGAATTCTGGAGATGGACCTCAGGGCCTCATGCATAGGTACCTTGTACCAGCTGAGACTTCTCCTCAGCTGTCTGGCTTTGCCATTAAGTTCTCTTCATCACAGAGATGGCTGCCCAACTGCCTTAGTCAGCTGCCCCACTACACACCGGAAAGCCCTGCTCCCCAGAATCTGCGATCATGACATTTATGTACTGCAGATTTGAAATAGGAAGTGATAGCCTTCTTGTAGACAATGTCAGGAACATGAAGGAAAATTGAGTTAACCAACCCTCCACCACTCCGTGATTCACAAGCTTTGATATGAGGTCAAGGACCAGAAACCCATGGTCTGCAGAGCAGGAGACACGGCCTGAATGGCTCAGGACCAAAGGTTTAGTATTATAATATCAGGTGTCTTTTAAAACTCTTGGGTTGATATGAGTTATTCATGCATCTATGTACTCATATATAAACATGTCTATATTTACTATATATAAACAGTATCTTATAGAGCTACTTATACACTTATTCTGGTACTCATATGACATACAGACATATAAATTATACACACACACACACACACACGTTCCTGTGCTACTCAGTCCATGCCTGCTTGAATATATGCACGGGGACATTCCTTGGTGTTTTTTCCTGCTTCAGTAATACTAGGAGATATGCCAAAAAAGGAGCTTGATTGTTATGTTGATTCTCAGATCAAAACTACGGTATGTCTGTTATTATCTCAGGACTGTTAAGGGTATTTTAAGATCATATAAATAATCCCAAGGTTTCCGAGAACAAGAACTAGGAATAATACATCCAACTATTTCAGGTCTCATCCATCCACACTTCTCTAAATCTACTTCCAAAACCCCGAGTCCTTGCTCAATTAATCCCCACCCTCATCTCCCAAAGATAGCTTGCAGTTTTCTTTGGTAGGCTTATAAAAATAAAATATTATACTTTTTAAAGTTTATCATTTTTAAACAAAAGATATAATGTGATTGTAATTAGCAAATGCTAATTTTGGCTAAATTTGGGTTTCAGCTGAAGCTTGGCCAGAATCCTGAAGACCATTAGCAAACAGAAACCCTTGATGGCTTATGTGTATTTGCTTTCAATTCAAAGCTGCTTGTCTGTTGACAAAATACACTGGGTCCCTTAAGATGACTTCCTGGAGTCTATGCTTGGTGTTGGGTTTCTTAGCCCGTACATACAATGCCCTGGAATTTAAAAAGTCCTGGATTACCGAGCCAGCCAAGCAGAAGAGGACGGGTTAAAACAAAGAAGAAAGAGCAAGTGCCGGGATGAAGGGCCTTTGGGCTTTCTCTGTGGAGCCCTCTCTTCTCTTCATTACAGGAGAGGGCAGAGGTCACATTCTTAGCGTTTAGAGAAATACAAATAACTGTTGGTTACTTCAGACACTTCCTTCTCTCAGATTCCAAAACTTACCTTTCCTGCCACCATCTTGAGGGGGCGATGGCCCATGTGTGATGAGGCCCATTTGTCTCTGACTTCGAGTCTCTCCCAGCCCCCTTCTTCCTCAGCTTTCCTTGCCCATCAAAAAGTTTTCTTCATGGATGAAACTTCATCACCTTCCTTTGGAATAATAATAATTAATAATAATAATAAACCTGATAAAGTTCACAGTAGGTGATGAAGACAGTATCAAAGTGTTTAGTTAAACGACAGCGCCTAGAGAAAGACTGAAGAGATAAAATGTTTAGCAAGTGTTGTTTGTTGTAAAGCACGTAAAACCAGCCTACAATTCACAATCCTAGAGAACCTAGACAACAAAGAGGACCCTAAGAGAGACTTACATGGATCTAATCTCCATGGGGAGTAGAAAAAGATAAGCTCTCCTGAGTAAATTGGGAGCATGGGGACCATAGGAGAGGGAAGAAGGAAGGGGAGCAGAGGAAAAATGTATAGCTCAGTAAAAATCAATAATAAAAAAAATGTTGTCTATGGGAACAGGTCCACTGAGGGTGGGTGAGGGTGCTGGTGGTGTAGCAGGGATGGTGGGTGATGAGGGTGTATCAAGGATGGCAGGTGATGAGGGTGTAGCAGGGATGCTGGGTGCTGTGAGTTGGTTTCCAGGCACACTCTGGCCCTGCCTTTGGGCACAGTCACCCCTCGGCATATGGCAAGCGGTTCCACTGTGAGTAGTGCAAAGGTCCTTTTAAGAGACAAGCTCTGCCCACTCCTGATCTCTCTCTTCCCACCTAGGCAAGTTGGCCTCTGTCTCCCTCTCCTCTCCTCTTCCCCCATCTCTCTGTCTCTCTGCCCCTCTCTCATTCTCTCCCTCCCTTTTAATAAAGCTCCATTCTCAAGCTCTCTTTACACCGCATGCTTGTTACCCATGGCGGCTATGGGATGTCACAAAGGTTCCTCTCCTGCCATGTCTTGCAGTGAGGGTGTGAGAGCGTGAGGGCCGTAGAGATTGCATGTCAGGGGGGCAGAGAGAGCGCAGTGTTCAACTGCTTTTCATACATGCCTTCTCCTCTTCCTCCAATTGGAGATATTGGGTTATTTCCGCTCAAATCCACTTGGAGCTACATTTTCTTGTTTAAACATTTTTTTCATATGCCTCAGCATATTCTTTAAGTAAATACAATTTCGCCCACATTTAATGATATTAAGACATTTTCCTCATTAATAAGTGTTTAGCATTCAAGCCGTTAGGTGTATGGGGTTGGAAACCTGTCACAGGCACTTTGGGTTAAAATACACTTTACAGAAAAGCGGTCTCTAAATGAGAGAGAAGAGGGAGCATGGTAGGGGAAACAAAAACACTGAGGATTTTGCTTAAGTTCCTTCCTTCCCTTTTGCCTTTTTCTTTTTTTTTTTTCCATTGCAGAACCATTCAGAGTACCGCACAGTTTAATTGCAATATGTGGTTAGTTTTACACCTTCATCGCCCCTTCAAGCCCAGGAACAGACTCTGCCCATGCTTGTCCTCGACGATAAACACAGCTAGGCTTGTGCACTTCGAGGAACTATAAACTCAGGCCTAGACGCCCCGATTCTTTCATGCAGTCTCTACGTTCACTCTTCCATTTCCGTACAATGCATTTGAGCATAGAACCTACCTACATGCTCGTCACAAAAATGAACCGAGTGCGTTACTGAAGGGGCTTAGCATGGAGGAAACATAAAACATTAAAGTGATGGAAAAGCTAACAATTCCGTGCATACATTTGGGACGACGGGTGGCATAGGAGGGCACACAGCATCGCTGCAGCTGCTCTGTGCATCTGCGGACGTCCCAATGTCCCAGCGTCAGAGAGGTTGACATTCCCTATGAAACGTCGGCGATCCATACAGGCCAGGTGTTCCTGTGACTACCAGGTGCTCACTACAGCAAAATGCCTTAGTGAAGGATATTAATTCCCACCAAAGTAACACCAGGATAGAATTTTCTCCTGCATTATCGTTTTATAGGGAGAATTTTATTTCCCGGGGAAAACAGGAGAAAGTCTTTTTTTTTTTTTTTGCATTGGTGCTGTGCTGTAGCCATTAGCAGATTATCTAGAAATTGTATCTCCAAGGCCAGGATTTCCCAAGCAAAGTACTCAAGGAAAGATAATTGTCTTTTTACCTCTTTTGTTCCCGTTCAGAGTCAACAGTTGTAGGCTCCTCACAGACAGATGGACATCCTGGGAAAGAGAACAGATTCATGGTTCCTGACCATTCTGTCCTCTTTCCACTTCTACATGACGCTTTCAGAGGGTCTCTAATAGGTCTAAGGATTAGGCTGAGGCAGGACTACACACACACACACACACACACACACACACACACTGCACTTTGGATGTTCTTGCCCCTCTGATAGTAAAGAACACACTTGCCCCCCAGCAACGTACAAGTTCAGTTTTGTCAATTTCTGACTTTGCTATAGGCTCCTAAAGTCACAGAAGTATTACAGCCCTTATTCAATGACAATTACAGTCCCTATGCTATGGTAATGCCGACCAGCGGCTGTGAACACACTTGCCCTTCCTCCTGCATCCCTCAGACCCTGGACAGGCCTGTGAATGCCAAGGGCTTTTGGCCTGACATTAGCATCATCTATAAACGCAATGACTTCTTCATGGGTCTTTTTAGCTATGGCACCTTAAATAAACAGAGTGCCTGATCAATGACAGAAGTAATAACTCTGATGTCTAACCTCGCACTTTTACTGTATTTCCCCAAAGTTGTTTTAAATTAAGAAGCGTGAGGAGGGCTTCTGTTGTGCTCCAATCCCCTGTCCTCTCCCAACTGCATCTCCTCGGCGTTCCTTGGATGGATTGCCTCTGATGTTGGTCATCAACCAGCAGCTTCCCTGTCCCCATGATCTGCCATGCAGGCTGCTTTCCAGGGTAACAGCACAGAAACCTGGGACTGGGCTTTAAATAACATCAATAGGCTGGTGGAACCCATGTCAGACTGTACTCCCTCCAACTGGAAGCTAAAATAACCATCTTTTTTCTCTTAAACCACTGCCTGTCCCTTTGGTGGTCAGCCTAAAGTTTCCTTTCCACCCGTCCCCGCTGCTGTCTGCTCTCTCCGCATACTGGGCAGAGAACCCTGACTTCATTTCCCCTCTGCTTTCAATTTCCAGTCCCTCATTTGTTCCCAAACAGCCGTCCTCAGGCCAAGATGGCTCTCATTATCCACCCCAAATTGCAATGAGCTGTAAGTGAATAAAGCAGACCCAGCTCCACGCTGAACTAGGTCAGTGACATCATTTTCAGGGCCTGGCGAGGCGGCAAAGCCATTCTCTGTCGCCCACAACATGCCTCCCTCCCCACACTATCATCACTGCCTCAGGACTCTCTGTGCCTGGGTCACCGGTAGGCTAGGGGTTTCTCAGAGCTACCTGCTGGATCCACCACAGTGCTGCAAACCCAGAGAGAAAAGAGCCAGCACTTTGCTCACTCAGAGCATGCTCAGTTGCAACCCAGTTGAGGAGGAGAGCCTGGGCAATGCCTAGAGCAGGAAGGTGTGGAGCAGAAGAATGCCACACTCCTCCAGGATCGAGGAGGCACCAAACTTCCCAGACCTGCTCTCTATATAAGTCCACCTGACGTCACTAACCAAACCAAATGCCAATCATAAAACAGTTAAGAATGTGGAGACAGGAAGTGCAGAGCTGCCCATTTGTATGTGGGATGATTGTATTTACCACTACCTCAGAGCTAATTCTTCACCGCAAACTGAATAGACTCAGCCTCGCCCTCCTTGCATTTTATATTCCCTCTAGTGCTGGGATTAAAGGCGTTTGACTCCCTAGGACTGGGATTAAAGGTGTGGGCCACCACCACCTGGATCTGTTTCTGCATTGATCTTGTGTAGCCTGCCTGCTTTCCTTCCTTCCTTCCTTCCTTCCTTCCTTCCTTCCTTCCTTCCTTCCTTCCTTCCTTCCTTCCTTCCTTCCTTCCTTCCTTCCTCTCTCTCCTTCTCTCTCTTCCCCTCTCCCTCCTTCCCCCTCTTTCTCTCTTTCTTTCTTTCTTTCTTTCTTTCTTTCTTTCTTTCTTTCCATCTTCTTATTCTTCCTCCTCCTCCTCCTTCCTCCTTCTTTTTCCTGGTACAGAACAGAAGAAAGCTCTGTAAGTGTTGATGGAGTGAGTCTGTACCATGAGCTGGTCTACCTGTAGCACAAATTCTAATTTTTTTAAAAAAATTTATTTATTTATTATGTATACAGTGTTTTGCCTGGGTGTATGCTTGTACACCAGAAGAGGTTGTGAGCCACCATGTGGTTGCTGGGACTTGAACTCAGGACCTCTGAAAGAGTAGTCAGTGTTCTTAACCTCTGAGCCATATCTCCAGCCCCCTCTAATTGTTCTTAAATAAATAAAACCTGGAGTCATAGGGGGTGAAAGCTCACAGATCAGAGAAGCAGTGTGGCCATCTACTAGAGAGACCTTTTACCTCCACCAATGCTCAGACTCAAGGGGGGTGACCCTGTCTTCAGACTGTTTCCTCAGACTGCATCCTCAGACTGCAACTGTCTCCATTAAACCTCAGACTGCACTGAGCTCTAGTCTCCCTGCACTTTAAATTCCTCTCACCCAGCCATATCACTCCTGTCTCTACCTCCCTAATGCTGGGATTAAAGGTTTGTGATCTCAAGTGCTGGGATTACCTTTGTGTGAGCTCTGTTTCTCTTTTAGGCTGATTCAATCTTGTGTAGCCCAGGGTGGCCTTGAACTAACAGAAATCCTTCTGTTTCTGACTCCTCAGTTCTGGGATAAAAGGTGTGTGCCACCACTCTCTGGCCTCTAGTGACTTAGCTCTGCACTCTGATCTTCAGGCAAGCTTTATTTGTTAAAACACAAACAAAATACTACTACACCTACGGACCCAATTTTGCGGTTGAAGGGGGAATAGGTATGGAGCTTCATTTCCTGTTAACAGTTCCTCTCTGTTTGTTTCCAACTTCATCCAGCCATGTTAACTTCAAAAGCTACAGCACCCCACCCTTCTCTTGTGGATTCATGTGTAACAGTACAGTTTAATGAGGTATTAATTAGTGCGGCTTTCCTACATTTTCCTCAGCTTTGTTGAGAAAGTGGCGTTAGTAATTCTGTGAAAGAGGTTGAGGCAGATACCTGTAGCTCACCAAACCTGGTTACCTCCTCAGAAACCTGAGCATATTCACAGGATGGATGCTGATTTAAGATAGGGCAGTAGCAAAGAAGTCGTCTTGGCCTGGAAGAAGAAGGGTGTGAGAGATTCACGGCATTGCAAGTCCTGGGTCCACTTGACTAGGGTGTAATGTTCCTTAAAGGACATGGGAGACCTGGAGAGACCCCAGCTCAGAAAGGTGGCCAACCACAGGAGTTGTGGCTACAGTGCCCAAACCAATGCTTGCTTACAAGGGCAGCTACCTGGCAATCCTGCTTCCTTGGACAATGAGCTTGTCAACGGGGAATAGAACAGAGAGATGACTGAGGGGACCTCCTCAGAATCCTGGGGCGGAATATGCTTTGGCCCATCACACAAAATGAGGTCGGGGCAAAGGTGACAGAGTCCCATCAATGTGGAGAATGAGAGGGGTTAGAATGAAGACATCAACATAAAATTCAGAACCGCTAAAGAAATACTGCTTTTTCTTGTGATCATAACTAATTTTTTTTTACCTGCATTCTGCAGTGATTATTTCTAGATTAGATAACCCATGTCATCAATTCTACATCAGCAGTCACAGAATGCTTGACAATTAATAATCAATTGTGATTATTAATTAAATTGTCTTTAATTTCTGAAGAAAAAAGTTACATTTATGGAACCCGACTTAATATGAAAATCTCAGAGTACATGATACATTCTTATTTGATTCTTAGTTTTAATTACACTGAGAATGACCACAAGGCACCAGGCAGACAGGAGAGATAAACTGATTGTTTGCTATAGCTTGGCTTAGTGACTATACCTGTAATCCTAGTACTTGAGAGACTGGGGCAGGAGAATCATGAATTCAAGGCCATCATGAGCTGCATAGTAGGTTTCAGGTCAGTGAGATACATAGCAAGACCATGCTTTAAAATTTTATAATAATAATAATAATAATAATAATAATAATAATAATAATAATAATGTAGGGGCTGGACAGATGGCTCAGTGATTAAGAGCACTTCCAAAGGGCTGAGCTCAGTTTCCATACCCATACCTGTAACTTTATCTCCAAGGGAGTCAACTCCCAATGCCACTGTGGGCACCTACACACACTTGACATTCATTTACATAACACATGCACACTAAAACCAACAACAAAAAATTTAAATCCTAAAGAGAAGAGCAAGAAAACAGAAAGCAACCCCAGGATTTGTGGCCAGCTTACACAAAATGAGGAAGGGCTGGGGCTCCAATCTTGGAGGTCCTGACTCCCAGAGTCTGTCATTGTTCTGGGTCCACTTCAGAGCCCTTGGAAGGAGCAAAGACCACGAGAAAACAAGACTCTGCAAGGAGTTTCTGGCAGCTTTCTGTCTAACGTCCTCTCTGTTTCCACATCATGTCGCTATGTATCCACCTGTCTCATATTCCTTACCCCCAGGTAGATGCTCGCTCACCTGTTTACTGCCCTGCTTTCTGATCAGATGGACCAGGTTCCAATGCATTGGAGTCTCTGCTATCTGCTTTGTCTGTACATTTTTGCTTCTGCTCCAGAATTTTAAGCAATATGACTTCCAGCAGTTCTTCAATGCATCATACAGAGAGACTTCCCACGTTGATCTAGTCTTGTGTTTTCATTTGAGTATTAAAATAAGATTATAATATTTTGCTCAAAACTCTGCTGTAGTTTAGATTAGACTTGCAACGAGGATTATGTCGTTTGATTTCTATTTGACTTTTCCTCTGTTGAAAATTATATTCTAGTGCTAATAATATTTCTGCCGTTCTATTAAGATGCTCCTCTGGTGTGCTTGCTTATTGCTGATGTCTTCGCTCTAATTACCACGAATATTGTCGGCAACTGCAAACAAGGTTCCTCTCCTCTATTAAAAGGAACGCTGGTTTAGCAGGTCGCTCCTGACTATTGATTTGAGAACATAACTTTAATCAAGTTATAGGATTTCTGGCCTTCCCTGCCTCCATATGATTTGGTTTCTGTTACTATTTTAATTGGGATTTCTATTACTTCAGCAATCATTAGTACTTTATACTTGCAAAGCTTTTCTTCCACCAGTAATCTAGCATGTATTCAATAATTTTTCAGGAAGATGGGCTGAGGAATAGAACTGGTATTTAATTTTCGGAAACAGATCCTGATGGTTAGGAATGCCATAGCTGAACGCTTGCCAGGATCCACCTGTGCAATGGGATACTATGTGTGGTTCTATTTCCATCCATCAAGTCTGTATATCCCCAATACAAACACCGACATTCTTCATTTTCCCAGAAATACATAGATTTAAAAATTCACTGATATCAAGTAAGGGGGCTGGCTCTTGTATCAGTTTACCTTAGGTTAAGATCAACTGGAGAAGAGCCTTGATGGCCTTCCCTGATGTGGAAGACCTTCCTGAAATGTGGGTGGTTTTGTTTTGCTTTGTGCTAACTTGACACAAGCTAGGGTCATCTGGGAAGAGGGATCTTTGTTGAGAAAATTACTCCATAAGATTGACCCGTGGACACTTTCTTGATTCATGACTGATGTAGTAGGACCCGGCCCACTGCAGAGGGACCACTCATGGGCAGCGGTTCTCGGAGATGTAAGAGAGGTAGCTGAGTGTGAGACAGAGAGCAAGCCAGGTGGCAGCATTCCTCCTTGCTTTCTTTGTCAGTTCCTGTCTCCAGATGCCTGCCTTGCGTTCCTGCCCTGATGTCCCTTGGAGACCGAGAGTGACCCCAGAGATGTAAGCTGAAGTAGACCCTTTCTTCCCACGTAGGCTTTGATCAGTGTCTTGTCATAGCAACAGAATTGCTAGGTGGAATTGCTGAAGATCTATATTATCACATATGTAACATATACTATATATTACATACACACATACATATATAACATGTCATTAGACTGTAACACTTCAATACATTGCTAATATTCATAAGACTGACTAAGGACCAGCCAAGCTTTTATGTTCTATTTGACTTGGCTAGCAAATATGTTCATATGTTCCTGTGACATGCATGGAACGGATGGAGAATGTGAGGCACCAAGAACACAAACATTCCATTTTTAAATCCACCAAATATCCCAACTATTATTAAAACTTTAAGCCTAAGTATTGATGTCTTCATTTTCGTGCACCAATAACTGTGATTGGAATTTTTAACTGAAATTTAATTGGAAGTATTTGAAGACTCATTAGTCTTGAGTAATGGCACACCTTGATACATGCTGGTTTATGTCATCTGTAATGGAAGCAAAACTAATCAATAATTGCTTTTTTTAAAGTGCAATTAGTACAAAATAAAATTATTTTTAAAACACCCATTCTTCAATCTATAAAAAAAAACCCAATAAGCTAAATCACATTTCCTGGAAAATGTGTTGTTTATGTTGATATCCAAGCAAAAAGGTAGACCCACTGGAAGATAAGTAGATATATTAAGGCTAGCTGACTAGTTTTATGTCAACTGGACACAGGCTATTGTAATCTAAGAGTTTGGAACCTTGATTGAAAAAACATGTTGCCATAAGATTGTGCTGTAAGCAAGCCTGCAGAGCATTTTCTTAATTCGTGATTGATGAGAGGGCCCAGTGATGCCACCTGTGGACTGGTGGTTCTGGATCCTATAAGAAAGCAGGCTGAGTAAGCCATGAAGAACAAGCCAGTAAGCGGTACCCCTCTGCATCGGTTCCTGCCTCCAGGTTCCTGCCCTGTCCGAATTCCTGTCATGACTTCCTATAATGAACAGTAATATAGACATGTAAGTCAAATAAACCTTTTCATCCCCAAATTGCTTTTGGTCATGATGCTTCACTACAGCAATAGTAACACTAATAAGGACAGGACTTGGTACCAGAAGTATTGTTGTGACAGACTGACTGTGTTGTTTTGGGGACGGTTGTGGAAAGACATTGGAAATTTGGGCTAGAAAAGCCATTTAAGGTTCAAAGCTTGGTGCGCTTCTGTGGGAGTGTAGAAGGTAAGAACTTCCAGAGAAATGCAATGGCTTATGAAGTTCCAGAGGGAAGTTTGAGACTCACTCAATGTTTCTATTGGGACCATTACATATTGTAAGTTAAGAATCTGTAGTTCTCCTCAACTGGAACTGAAGAAATAACTGTGATTAACAAGGGACCAGAACCATTGAATTAGAAACTTTACATTGCTGGGACAATTGATGTTGGTCAGCTGGAACTAAAAAACTGTTGGTGATTAAAAAGAGGCTACCAACATTGAAGTGATACCTGTGAAATGTTTCCTCAGAGCCAGCACAGATAGGTTACAGATAGATAGATAGATAGATAGATAGATAGATAGATAGATAGATAGACAGGTAAATTGATAGAGGATAGCTAGATGATAGATAGATGATAAATACATGATTGATATATAGATATGTAGACAGATCAAAACTTAGCTGAATAGAAGATGAGAAGGATAGGTAGATCAAGAAAACATAGATACTAAATAGATGATGTGTGTGTGTGTGTGTGTGTGTGTGTGTGTGTGTGTAGGTAGGTAGGTAGATAGATACATATGTAGCTAGAAAGGTACACAGGCAGGTAAATAGATTTATTTTGCTCTATTACAAAGAACTGGCTTACGTAATTATGGGATCTGTCTCAGAAACCCTGAAGTCCATGGGTCAGGCATGGAAGGGATGCCCCAGGCTGGTTACAACCCCAGAAGCTGCAGTATACAGCTGCACAGTACACAGCTGCTGACCTCCACAAGCCTAAGCCAGATCTCAATAGGCCCCTTTGATAAAATCAGATACAACCAAGAAACTCTCTGTACTTCCCTCCAAGCCAGCCAGACTCTAATCACAGTGCCTCTGTCCTATCCCAGAAGGGCCTGGGTCAGGGCTGGGTGAGACAAGTAAGTTTAGTCCAAGCTGACACTTGAGGAGCCCACCACACATGGAATCAAAAGAATAATATATTTTTTTTTTTACAGTCTGACTTTTAGTGCTGCCTGAGAGACGTCTGACCATTTCGTCTGTTGTCAAAAGCTTAGGCTGAGCTGGACAGCCCACTTTCCTTCCTCATCATTATTTTTTAGCTTGTTGGTTTAGCATGGGGTGCATAGTGGGGAAATATACAAATTTTATATACCCTTATTGCCTTTGCTATTGACTTTTATGGTTCTGTGAGCTCTTAGCCACTATTTGCATTAATATTAATATTTAATCCAGTTGTGCCTAATATTATCCTCTGAATGCTTTTATATAATAATAGCTTTGCATTTGCACAATTCCTGTCTTCCCCAGAGCTGTGAGTGCTTTGTCAACAGTGAGTCAGATTTCTCCCCCAGCTCAACTGTTCTCCGTGCACCCCTAGAGAAATATTAACACTTCAGAGCAGGGCTCCATCTGCGCCTGCAGCAGGGACAAAGAAATCCATGTCCTTACAGCAGAAAATACACCCCGAGACTGTCCCAGGAGGGTCATTTCGTGTCTTAAGCACTTCTTGGAGTCCTACATGGAATAAGTTATTCATTATAGTTATGAAACCGAACCCTGGACTCTGGAAAAGTCACTGTTGCTGTTTGCTAGATAAACTGTGGCTGGAACTTTCTAGAGCACAGATGTGGGGTGTTTTCAAAGTGGCTTTAGGAAAGCCATGCCTGAGGTTTGGTTGGGATAGCTGTCTTCCTATTACATACACAGAAGAATATTTCAAAACCTGCAAGAGGAATGTTCTCTGTTGTAAAGATGGCCATAACCTAAATACTTTCTCTTTGGCTGGAAACACCAGAACTTATGGGTAGTGTCTTAGACGCAGAGAATACACCACACTACCCAGAGAACATAGCATCACTGCCGAGTCAGCCAGTCTGATAATATAGCGGCAAACACAATACCCGTGCATCATGAAACCTCTTCTTGGTGCTATCCCAAACAGCCCTGCGGCTTAAGCAATCTATTCATTTCTGAGTCTCCATTTCCTCCTTTATATGGCTAGAGAATTGATCTGTTTATTTTCAAAGCTTTTATGTCTAAAGGCTTAAAAAAGGAAGAGATTAAACATGTCCAGAACAACTAAAACTACCTGGAATGAGGGAAAGTGTGCGGCCTTTCCTATTTGATAATTTGTATGTTACAGAACAAAAACAGAGACCATAATTCCATACGAAAATGCAAAGTCAGTGTTTATTCGAGAAGATAGTTGGTTCTAAATGTTTTAATATTACTTACACATTTAACATGGCAAATCTATGGGCTGGGATGGTGGACTGGCTGTTAAAATGCTTTCCACGTAAGCCGGGGGAACTCAGTTAGATCCCACACAACCTATGTTTAAAAAAAAAAAAAAAGCCGGGTGTGAGACAGGGAGATGACTCAAAAGATAAAGCTCTTGACAAGCAAGCATGGAGACCAGAGTTCAGGTCCCCAGCAAGCTTGTAAGGCCAGATGTGGCAACACACATCTGTAATCTCAGACTCACAGTGGCGTGGGAGGCTGAGACAGGTGAGTTCCCGGAAGCTCAAGGGCTGGTAAGCCTGTCATATGTGGCTGCAAAGAAGAGATCCTGTCTCAAACACAGAGGAAGGAAGGCAAGGCTGGTCACAGGCTGTACTCTGACCACCACCCCCCTCCCCTCTCTCTCGGGATGTAGCGCCACATACATATATGTAAGTGCTGGGGAAGCACAGACAGGTAGAACCCTGATCCTCATTGGGTAGAGAGCCTGAATCACCCATTTCTTGTCAAGTTCAAAGCCAGTGAGAGACTCTGTATCAAAAGCATCATCGTAGACAGCACCCAGGGAATCACAGCTGCATAAGGAGGCGTGCCCAAACCTGCACACGAAGAAGGTCAATAAGTCAGCTACAATTCCAGGGCTGGCCTTCTGGTTCTTCACTGTGTCAGTTCCTCTCAAATTTGAGAATTTCTTTAGATACCAAATACCCAGATTATTATTCCTGAACAGAACACAAAGCCTTCACACTGTATTTAATTGAGGTCACAATACACTTAACCCCAAAGACCTCTGGGGTATCCCCCGTCCTCTGTTGGCTGGAGATCATTTATTACCCCGTGTTCTATGATCAACATGCTGACGTTGCACACAGAGATCTGGGCCGGGGTCTGAGATGAGGGTAAATGTAAGGGGTGACTTCTTCCCTCGAAGCTGTGAGGTGCAGACTGAGGTCTCTGTGGGAGTCCCTTGGTCACACCTAATTGTGCATCCACACCCTATGGGGTGGACTGTACTGGGATATGAATCTGCAGCTCCTTGGTCCAGGGCTTTGGGTGGGCCTGCTGACACCACCTAGGTCAGAAAACCCTGAGTTTACAAACGACTGCTTTGGCTGCTGGGTTTCGATCCTTTACTCCTTCCTAGCTGTTTTGAGGCTATACAATCAGATTGTATCCCAATATCATGGCAGCTCACAGCTTGGCCGTGGAGGAGGCACCACTTTTTAAATACACTCTGAGGACTGTATGGGTTCCACAGTCAAATATTCAAGCTCTTTTGTGTCTCTCTTGCTTCCTGTTATGTAAAAGACAAATGTATCGATTTTCATCTTTTCTATACCTAACATTTTTATTAAACTGTGGAACTAAACTAGCTAAACTAGCTAGGAGCTTCATGCTACACTCCAGGTTTTGTTAAATGAGTTAAATACCAACTCTGAATTTAAAATCTGCAATGTAAGAGTTGTCTAAAACATTTTCTGTAACTTAGATAGGTAGATCTGTTCCCAGGTATCTATATCCCCACCAGAAATTCAGAAGTGTTCCTTTTCCCCCCACAACCTCTCCAGCATAAGTTGTCATCAGTGTTTTTGATCTTGTCCATTTTTACAGGTGTAAAATAGAATCTCAGAGTTGTTTTGATTTGCATTTCTCTGATGACTAAGGATGTTGAGCATTTACTTAAGTGTCTTTCATCCATTTTAGATTCCTCTGTTGAGAGTTCTCTGTTTATTTCTGTACTCCATAAAAAAAGAAAAGAAAAGAAAAAAGAAAAAAAGAAAGTTGAATTAAAAATTACTGCGTAGTGGGACATGACCTTTGAACTTCACCCGATACTCTCAGTTCAGTTCCAGGGGGCTGTCCCGTGGTTGGCGTGTTTCTTTTAGGGTGAATAGGAGTGTGCCACAGTCATTGCACCCGGACAATCCTAACCAAGCTGGAGAAGAATTGTTTATTTCTGTTGATGCTCACTTTGTTTTCCTGAGGCACAGGGGAGATGCTCTGCTGCTGTTGGCTATTTCTGGAGGCTCAAGCATGCAGCAGAGGACCCTCAGGACATGGCCAGGACTGTGACTGTACACGGGGCTCCTAGGCTAAGCTCTGCAGCTGGAGACTGTCCTGGAGAGTCAGAGACTCCTTTCCATGGCAGGGAGTCAGTCACCATAGGGAGTTTAGAATCTTGGAACACAAACACTGCTCTCCCGGTTCTGTTGGTTAAGATGGACCAAGAGTTACAAGGAAAGGACCCACGGAAGGGGCAGACTATGGAGGGATCTGGGATGCGAGCCCCATGTGGGGGTGGATACTATTCTGGCCACAGCTTGGGTTTAGGTTGCTCTCCAGTGCCCCATTTGCTGCTATTTATCTTGCATGCATTTACAGGATGAGGCAGGCAGAAGCGAGGGAGAGAGGGGAAAGAAAAGATTCCACGCTGGGCTGTTGCTGCATCCATTAACAATGCGGGTGCTGGAGAGGTCTAAGCTCCATGCACCAGACAGCCTGCAGTGCAGCCATACTGGGGACAGCCTTCTTATTTACAACTCTAGGCTTTTTTTTTTTTTTTTTTTTTTTTTTTTTTTTTTTTTTTTTTTTTTTTTTTTTTTTTNTTTTTTTTTTTTTTTTTTTTGTAATGGTACTGACTTGTGTAAACGGAAACCACTCATAGAAGTGCAACTGAACGCATTTTTAACAGTACCTCCTACCTCACAAAGGCCGGGAAAGTTATTTACACAAGCGATAAGCTTGGTGGTTAGAGGACAAAAGCACTTAAGACACAGGCTTGGGGGTCTTTTAAGGTTTGGTTGTAGGAAAGCTAGAGTCACTCTTTACAGACCTGAGACGGACGGTGATAAGGCCTTGAGGGAGAAAAGCCGTTGTTTGTCAGTGAAAGATCTGGTCAGGCAGCAGGGCGAACCCCCGGGGCAATGTCTCAGGAAGAAAAAGAAAGAAGGCAGTCCTTGGGGGGCACCCGCAGGAGAGACTTGGAGAGGCAGATAAAGGACGTGTTGGTTTCTTGTGATGATAATTGCTTCCTGCCCTCGGGTCCCTTGTAAGAAGCCAAGAAATCAGAGGGTGGAGGAAAATGTGCTAGAAGGGGAAGACACACACACACACACACACACACACGCACGCACGCACGCACGCACACACACACACACACACACACACACACACACACACCAGTCTCTTAAACAAGTGGCCTCCTCCATAGCAGAGTGGGCCAAGGGTGGGTAGCAAGGAGAACACCTTGGCAGGTTGAGCTCCTGAGGAGGCCCAAGCTGAAGAAATGTGTACTGTCCCACGCCTGAGGTTTCTGAAGCACAGGGACCCTGAAGCCTGAGCTCACAATAAGTAGAAAAAACATTTTCTAGGAAGGGCTTCTAAGGCAGGTTTAAGGCAGGTGGCCGTGTCGTTTAGCTCTGCAGGGTACCACACGCCGCGAACAGATTTTTCACTTACGCGTTTAGCAGGTGTTTTTGCTTCTAGGTTCACTTGCTTCCTGTGCTCTTTTACCTGCATCCTGGTCAGTATTCAGTCCAGACGCGGGTTACTCCGTGTCTGAGCCAGGGTTAAAATTCTGATGGATCCCCTTCTGCACGAAGCATCCACCTTAGGTTCCCCCAGGAAGAGCCTGCTGGGTGACAAGGGGACACTGACTCCTGTCCCATCCCTCACACTCATGCTTCGCAGAGCCAGCAAGCTGCTCGGAGGAGCATCCCCTGTGCCTGGCACCTGCCGAGAGTCGTTGTCTAAGTGACACAGTGAGTACGGGTCAGCTCTCTATATTTCCTCAGAAAGCCGTGCGCTGTGGTACAGCCTGCAACACAGACAGGAGCTAAGGGGAGAGGCATGAGCTGTTTCCTCGCCATAGTAAATCTAGATACAACCAGTACCTAGAGTCTTGTCCCTCGGTAGCACATGCGTGTAAACAGGGTGTTTTTAGAGACATGAGCATGGAGGTTTTAGACTATATTGCTGGAATATCACGGATATAAAACCGGCTTCAGAAAGAAGCCTACATCTGTGATACAGACTTGATTGGCTCCAGCTCACGTGATTCCGGGATGGAATAAATCAGGTCACACTGGTAAAGCGGTGGCCATAGGGCATGGCTGAGATGTGTCTGGCACCTGTTGCCTCCTGTCACCATCCCACCTGGCGACAGAAACGCCTCCAGGTCTGTGCTTTGATAACAGTTCCTTGTCAGGAGCCATTTCCCCTCTAAAAATTATTACAGGAATCACCCTGGGGAGTCTGCAGAGAACCCCACACCCATAATTATGTTCTATTGAAAACCTGCCCCTCACCCAATTAACTGTTAATCTGTTAGCGGAACCCGACTCACATTCCAGCTATCCAGGGAACTAGGTGTGGCAACTTGTGACTTCTGGCCTACCCGGCCGAATGTAACCTGAATCACCTGACCTGGAACACGCGGCAAGAATCCAGTTTCCCTGCCCCTCAAAGTCCTCATCCCGGGCCTATATAAGCAGCAACCATGACCCTAATAAACGGAGGCTTTGACAAATCTGCTTGGCCTCCTTCTTCTGTCTTAGCTCATTCCCTTCCAGGTAGCGCCCCTCCGTGACCCTGGAATAACTGATTGCATGGTGGGTTACAAACCCCTAGACTGAGTAACCCACCCAAGCAATCGACAGTTCCTCAAATACCTGATTTCAGGAGGCTGCCCGGAAACCCACGGCTGACTCATTCCCCAGCCGCCATGCCAGGCAGTGGTTCCTTCCTCCATCTCGCACCCCACTTCTCCCCTACTCTGAGATTCCCCTTCCCCCCAATTCCTAACAACATCAGGGAGCTCTGACACGTGCCATTCTACACCCCTAAACTCGCGTTGACTGTTTACCTCTTCAGCTCAGGCTTTTCTAAGCATTTTATGTACAAAATGTCTGGAGAAACCTTCCCTGATTGTGCTCCTTCCGGAACAAACCAGCACGTTCCCATTTAACGTTCGGAAAGTGTGTGGGGATAACTAGGTGATAGGTCTGTCTCCTGTCAACAGGCACGCTACTTAGGGGTCCACATTTGTCCTGGGGCTGCAGCTAGCTGCAGACGCCCCTGTCTCTGCCTTGCCTTCGCTCCTGTCTCTGCCTTGCCTTCGTGTGCGTTGGTCAGTTCTTCTCTCCCTTAAGTAGAACCCCTGGCCATTGCTCCTGTATGTCAGTGCTGCTGATAATTGGAAGCCTCCTTCCCAGTACTTTGTCTCTATTACAGAGAAACTCGGAAGTGATTTGCCATGCATCATAATTTGTTTCTCAGGCTGCCCCGTGTCCTTGCGCTGTCTGTTCTGACCTGTGTGGGTCTCGAGAGCAGCGTTTCCATTCCATCTTCTGGTCCTGCTGATCCCCTTGCCGCCCTCTGACACCCGTGACCATTAGCAGTAATTACTCTCCATCTTGTGATTTGCTCTGTGCCGTCCTGAGGTCCCAAGTCATCTGGTGTCCTTTGCGGAGAGATTCTGGAACCATCCTTCTGTGTCTGTTCATCAGAAGGACCAGTGTTTGTCATCGGTGGTGACCTGCTAGGAATGTCTGGAGGTAGTCACAGGTCTTCGGAAACACAGACACAGCTGCCGCTTCTCCTGGTTGTTCCTCTGGCTGGGTGGAAATCGGTGGATTTTCTGAGCAGAATGCTCACAGTTTGGCTTTGAAATGCCCTCTCCACAGAGGAGTCTGAGGGATGCTATTTTGCAAAGCTTGTGTCGGTTTAAATTACCTTTGACTGTGAGTTTTCTTGCCAGATGAACTGAAAACGAATCATTTTTATTGTTTTATTATTATCTTACATTTAAATCCTGATACCATTTGGTAAGACTTCCCACATAACAAAAACACCACATTTTCTTTGAACCATCATGTGAACAGAGTGTTGTGGCCTCACAACCTGTGACCACACAATACCCTAGCTATCACTATGGCCACACAATGCAAAATCATGGCCACATACCATATTGCAATGGCTACTCCATCACGGCCAATGTTTACACCATTAGAGTCACACAGCACCATGGATACACAACCCAACAACACAATACCACAGTCACACGGCACATGGCCACACAACCCAGTGGTCACACAACACCATGGCCACACACATGATCTGTCACATCCCTCATCTCTAGGTCAAAGGTGCCTTGTTCTTGCCTTTGGGTACTGTCTGCTGTTATTTAAAATATAAATGCCGTGTTTGCTTTTAGGCCAATATGTGGACCTCACCTCTCAATTCTGGTATCTTCAAGCTAGAATCATTAATTTCCTCAACTCCCTCTCCAGTTTTTACAAATGAGTTTTTTTTTTTTTAAGATCCTTTCACAGTGTGGTTCTTTTTTTTTTGCCTTAGATTACAATAAAATCTTGTTAGCCAGTACTCCACAGATTTGGTATTTATGCGAATCCAGAGCATTGAAGTCTGGAGGATTCCTTTGCTCTTTGGCTAAAACACAGGCCAAGCCCGCAGCTAACTCCTAGCAGAGTGTGTTGAGAGCGAGCCATGCTGCACATCTTTCCTGTCTTAAGCCAGTGCCCGAGGTGAAGTGTGACAATCTGCTCAGTAGTGAGCACTGCTGCCTTGACCCCACCCTGCCAGCCTTTCTTCAGTGGATATGTCCCATCATGGATTACCATTCCATTGATGTGAAGAGACCCCAAGGTAACTTACAGAAAAAAGCATTTAACTGGGAGCTTGCCTACAATTTTAAAGTCTTAGTCCATATTCATCAAGGTAGAGAATGTGGGGGCATGCAGGTGGGCATGGTGCTGGAGAAGCAGCTGAGAGTTTGCATCCGAGCCACAGGTGGCAGAGAGAGAAAGAGAGAGAGAGAGAGAGAGAGAGAGAGAGAGAGAGAGAGNGAGAGAGAGAGAGAGAGAGAGAGAGAGAGAGAGAGAGAGAGAGAGAGAGAGAGAGGGAGAGAGTGTGAGAGAGAGAGAGAGAGAGAGAGAGAGAGAGAGAGAGAGAGAGAGAGAGAGAGATGCTGCATCTGGGGTGGATTTTCGAGACCCCAAAGTCCCCCCCAAGGCACACACTTCGTCCAATACGGTCATCTCACTTCCCAGCCTTTCAAACACAGCAAACACAGCCTATGGTGGCCGCTCTCATCCCAACGCCATAGCCATCAATCTCTTCTCGGAAACATCTCAGCTTCCCACTTTATCACCTGGTTCTTGTCAGGAACCAGAACCTCCCCAGAACCCGACCACCAGCCATGCATATTCTCTTGTATTTCACATACTTCTGGGACAGAACATGACAGTGGTTCCTTCCTTGACCCCCATTTCTGCTTTGAAATGGCAAGTCCCTACTTGGACATCTGTGAAGCTCAGAGCAGTAACTTCATCCTGCTCCCATCACCCCTCTTCCTGCCTGGGGCAGTCACCAAGTCATCTCCCAACTGGCAAAATATCACATTGTCATTCTCTTCCCAGACAGCCTTTCATTTGTGTGGATGACCTCCCTGCTCCTGAGCTTTCTCCTCTTAGTCCTCAGTCCTCCTTCAGTCACCCCCACAGCCACGCTGGCATCGCCAGAACGGAAGCTGCTACAGAATAAGCAGAGTAATTGCTTCTCTGGTGCTGAGAGAGGGGAGGCCATGTATGCCCGATAACAAGAACTATCTAGAAATGATGTCAGAAACAAGACCCATACAAAGGCTACTTCCACCTTAAGAAACAATGCAAAACAAAGCAAAAGACTCCCTCAGAAATATGTAAGGTTGCCTGCCCAATGATTGCCTAAGCTCAGACTGACTTTGCTCTAGCTACGGGTTCTTGCAGCCAAGGATTGTTATTTCAAGCACCACGTACAATACTCATTTCACCTTTCAAAACTCCCGCAGCCTTCAGTTCCTTGGTATGTGTATTCCAGATATAAGGCCCTACTAGTTACGAGTAGATATTATGCTTCAAAGAACTTCTCTTGTTAGGTAGTTTGAGCCCTCTAAGCCTCTGGAACACCTCTGTGCCTGCGCTCTATACCACGGACTTCCTCTTTCTGTCACTTCGCTCCACATCAGGGAGGTTTCTAGACTTTACTTTCTGTCTCCGTTTGTCGTCGGGTTTCTATTGCTGTGATGAACACCAAGACCAAAAGCAAGGTGGGGAGAAAAGGCTTTATTTGGCTTACACTTCCAAACTGTACTGTAGTCCATCACTGAAGGAAGTCAGGACAGGAACTCAAACAGGTCAGGAGCCTGGAGTCAGGAGCTGATGCAGAGGCCATGGAGAGGTGCTGCTTACTTGCTCCCCAGGACTTGCTCAACCTGCTTTCTTACAGAAAAGCCCAGGGATAGAAGTACCTACAATGGTCTGGGCCCTCCCCACCACTCAGTAGTGAAGAGAATGCCCTACAGGCTTGTCTACAGCCTGATTTGTGGAGGCATTTTCTTAACTGAGGCTCCCTCCTCTCAGGTGAGTCTAACTTGTGTCAGATTGATATTAAACTAGCCAGCATGCCTACTTCATCAGTCAACTGTCCTCTGATTTAATTTTGTGGCACTGTCCGTTGTAACAGGACTATTGCTCAGGTTTCTCTGATTCTTATCAATGAGAGGTCTTTTCAAATCCTTGTTTTCTAAACAGCTTGTGTCTTGGAGTCAGGGCTCCTCTTGTGGGTCCTGCCTTCTCCTCTCGCTGCTGCATTTCCTGCTTGGCAATCCCCAGCTGAGGAGACTGAAAGCCAGGGGCGTTAGCTGGGACCTTCCCCACCTCCCGAGTGAAGGCTCTGCCTCCCTGCTGCTCCCAGATTCCCTTCACGCGATGGACTCAGGAGGAACCCTGTAGATATATTTCCACTTGGACTCTCTCTAGGGTAAAAAGAACTCTCTCCAGCTCCCCCACTCACGTTAGAACCACAGGGCTCTACACTGAAGTCCCAGTGTCCCTGCTACTTTTCCTGCCATTGCTTTACCAGAAGCAGATCCCTGGTTAACTGTGAGCCGAAGACCCTCATTTAAGAGGAACAGTGTGTACCGACATGGTTGGTAGCCATACTGTTTTTCCCCCATTCTTTCTTTTTTAGTATTTATTTATTTATTATGTATACAATATTCTGTCTATGTGTATGCCTGCAGGCCAGAATTTACAAACCTGCCTCTCCCCTTTACCCCAGAGCCTCCGGCATGCTTTCCCTACGGCCTCCTCACAGCGCCGTGCCCAGGCCTCTGCTCCGTACACCCATAGGCTTTGCTTTCTGTCTTCCAGTAACTCCCGTCTGCAAGGACTTCCATTCCTTTCTTTATAGCTATGGATTTATTTCTTTTTATGCTTGTGTTGGACGTAAAGGGTAACAAGAAGCAATCTCGGTCCCCGTTTTTGTCAATTTGAATTTGAAGCTTTTATAAGGAGTTAAAAAATTCATGAATGGAGACTTTTTAAATGAATTATTAATTATTAAACACAGCTCTTAGATCTTGTATTTTTCATATCATTAACCTCTTGTCATGGTCCTATCTCCATTTTACGAGTAGGAAAACTGAGGAAATCTGTGCATTTGCCTGAAGTTGTTTTGGTAAGTGGTAGGTCCAGTATTTAAATTCGGGTCTTTCAATTCTATTATTAGGTTTTCTGGAATAAAAATACCAGCGGTCATAGATTTGGGGGACTGTTGTAGACAATGGGAAACCTCAGTGAGACACAATGCCCAGGGCATCAACCCCAGTCATCCTTGGGAACTTACATGAACGGGATGGTAACTTATCTGACAGTCAGGAATAGAAGCAGCATGTGTGAGAAACAGAAACCTCTGAGGACAGTCCTAAGACCCAAAGTGGCCGCAGAAGGCCTGACCAGAAAAAGCAAATCAAATCCAGATAATTCCGTAGGGCAAGATGACTGAATTTTGTAAATATGGGACAGTTAAATTTGAATTTTGGAGAGGAAAGATAGTTTTTTATTTGTGTGTGTATGTGTATATTGTGTATGTGTGTGTATGTGTGTATATATGAGTGTGTATGTTTGTGTGTATGTGTATATGTGTGTGCATGTGTGTATGTGCACTCAGATTTAATGGGTTCCCTGTGTTTCACCCGTCAGCACACCACTGGAGTAAACGCGACATGTTTCAATGTAACCTTAAACTTGTATGTCTGCAGCTGGGGTGTCTGCTAAGGGCGATATGAGATGTTCAGGTCAAGTGACATCAGCAGAGATCTTAAAGCACAGGAAAACCAGCGAAGTAGATCGAAGGCCACGTGGGAACAAACTGGGCCCCTACAGAAACTCCTCTCAAAATACACAGTGTTTGCTCGCAATACATGGTCTGTTTATTTAAAAACAGCTTTTCTGGAAATGTGAGTTTCTAAGAAAGGGCTTAGGTGTGTCTATTTTGAACCAATCCCCAAAAGCCATTCAGGCGTACATAACTGTTTTAGAACTGCTGACACAGAAGGTGAGCCGGTGTCACCATCCCACGCTAGCCAGGCCACACTGCAGAGACGTGAACTAGGAAGAAGATACATGACCTCAGTGAGTCCGACACCATATACACAGAGAGCGGAGGTTGTTTAGCCTGGAGAAGTTTCAAGACGACATGGCCGCATTCTTCAAATGCTCCCTCAGAGGGGTGCTTGCGTAGTTTTCTATCCTGGGCCCAGATGTTAAAAGTTTGACCAATGAAAATGAAGATGAACAAATTTGGGCTTGAGACGAGGACTCGTGGGCCAGCCATCCTACCCTCTGATGACAGAAGGAGCCTGTTTTGGAGCCGGTGGCATCTCCAGCTCTGGGGATATTTAGGAAATGAAAGACGAGGGCTTGCACTGGCGTCTGTGACTGCATTGCTCTTAGAGGCTGGCCTGAAGGTCAAGTCTTTGAGTCACTGCCAGAAGCTTCCTAAGGCCCTGGCCCCATAAATCCCTCTCGGTATTGAAAACCAGCATGCTTCCCCTGAGATCAATGGAAATAATTACAGCTTTGGAACAACCACAACAGAACCACCCGACAAAGACACCCTCTGGATGCTGATCGGCAGAGCAAAGGGTGAGAGTGACGTTGTGACTTTCAAGATCATCCCAGATGCAGCTGAGCCAGCGCTGCACCTGGGAACTTTACTCAGGAGAGGGAGGGAGGGAGGGAGGGAGAGAGAGAGAGAGAGAGAGAGAGAGAGAGAGAGAGAGAGCAAGCCAACATTCAAGGGCCTTTGTTCAGGGCCAAACAGGAAGACCTTGCTGAACAGAAGAACAAACAGGAGAACTTCCTGAAACAGCCAAGTCTTGGGAGCAAGAGTGGAGAAACAGTGCTTGTTGGGCAGCGTGAGTTTGGATCGCTCCTAAAAACTGCATTATTTAGCTTTAATTTTTTTACCTTTAAAATTAAATAGGTATAACTAGAATTTCTTTGAAGAGTATGAGTTCTTATTCTTCTCTGATTTGGAGTGTTTGAAAGTGCTGTCTTCATGTTATCCTTTAGTCCAAACCAACGTGCAACCCCAAAAGACACATTTGAAGCCAAAAGTGCCCTTTAAAACAAACAAAAAACCACAAGGAAATGACTTTTAAATCCTTACAGTTTGTGTCGACTTCAGTGGGAGGAGGTAACTACTCAGAAACTCGATTTTTCCCCTTCTTTTCATAATACAATGAATTTTAAAAAGCAAGCCCACTCATTACTGAAATTACCCTAGTCCTACTCACCGAAGTCAGGTTGATTGACTGCAGTTACGTAAGGAGCAGCTGCCTTTGTTCCCCCTCCTTGTGCTCACCGCGTCTGTCCTTGGCCTTTGCCTTTGGATTTGCTTTCCTAGGAAGAGACCAAACCAAGAAAAAACCCCAAGCCATAAGAAGTGAGGACCCTGAGCCGGGAGAAAAGCCAGCCCGCAGGAGTGTTGGAGGCCGGCCTCGAGAATGACCTGGAAGTCGGGCCAGTGGGCTATTGCAGCTCTCAATTTAATGCCACGGGGAAAGAGTTTTTGAAGGTGAAGGTCATGGTGGTGCCCAGTGTGGAGACAAGGGTGGTGGTGCCTGCGGGAAGGAGGCCCTCGTAGGAATCACTGTGCCCATTGCCTGAAGAGACAGGAACCTAGGTCTGAGTCCCAAGCAAGAATTCTTTTTCTAACCCAACGACTATTAAAGTCCATGGAAGAACCTGAGGTCCAGGGGTGGACCGGAAGCTTTGTTCGAGGTTCTTTGTTTCCTCGTCCCCTCTGGAGAGCACTTGGAAGAATCCAGTGATGTCAGGTGTACAGTGAAAGCCTAGACAGGAAAGACAGTAGAGACGGAGGCACGTCGTGGGAGGGAATAGGGTCGGCGGCCTCCCGCAGGGATGCGGACACAGCCAACCCTGCCTGCTGTTCTCCCCGTGGCTGCAGACAGCAGGCCTGGCTACCGGCCCCGGCCCCTGCTGATGCTGCCGGTGAACCCGAAGCAAAGAAGCCCTGTGCTTTTTCAGAATACAGTCCCGGACCTTTCTACTGCTCGGGAGATTGGCGCTAAATTAAACCGAAAGCTGGGAGGGGAAGTCAATTTCTATTTTTGGCTCTTTTAGACCATTTGGAGTCCTGGGTGGGAAAGTTCACCAACAGAGTGGATTTTCCAGGAAGTGTTGAGGTCTTCTTCCTGCGTTTTGACGCCAGAATGTTGGCAATAGCTTCGTGTTGGGACTTTTTTTTTTTTTTTTTGACTACTAGAGTAAGATTTACCTTTTAAGTAAATAGAACGTTCCCTGGGATATACTGCCCTCTGCTGGCTAGAATAGATACTTCCCTTCTCTTTCTTCAGCTGCAGAGGATAGAAGGAAAATGAGTTAATTAATGCCCTCAGGGGCAATGAAGAAGTCACGTGCGAAATTCCTTAAATAAAAACTTATTGAGCTTATAAGTAAATGAATAATAAATTAACTAATGTAGTTTTTTTTAACCACCCCCCCCCTGGCAAATCTTCAAAACATAAACAATAGCAAGCGCAAATTCTCACCCCAACCTAAAATTTAGGGATTTATTGTACATAATAAACTGATGGAAGGATTCTATTTAGAAGCAAGCATTGTGGTGTTTTATCTTAGATAAACTCCGGCTGTCTTGTATTTATGCTTTAATGAGCTCTCAAGTGGATCATTTCATAAGGTCATTGTCATGTATCCAGCACCTCCTTGGTTAATTAATATTTATTAAAGACCGAACCATTCGACTTCCCATTCTACCAGTACTCCTCACTGTGGACGGACACTGCTACCGTCACACAAAAGAGGGAAAACCAGAGATGCCGTGGAGCGTCTTCAAAGCCCGGCAAAACTTCACCAGGCGCCTTCGAGTCAGGGCACTCAAACACGAGGGTCCGACACGAGGTTCCGCGGCCTCCTTCACTGGCAGCCAGCGCCGTCTTGTGCACTCTGAGATGATCAAACACATGTCCAGAAACTGGCGTAGACCAACGCTGAACTGTGCAGGGATCAGTGCTGCAGGGAGAGTTCGCTGCAAAACCCGGACGTCACTTAAACTGTCCCCCAAATCCCATGGCGGTGTCTTTATCAGCAACCAAGTGAAGGAGTTCCGTGTATCAAACATTTTATCGCGAGCCCGAGTCCAACCGTGAATTCTAATGAGGGCCATTTTAGGGCTTAAAAGAAAACCCAAACATGAATGCATTTTCAGAAAGGGAAAGCTGCCGAAACACAAAAGACGGGAGTCGATCTGTTTGTTTAACTGAGGTCGGCTCTAGAGTCGGTTACGCTCTCTTGTTTATGATGATTTGGGGGTTTGGAGCAGCCTCGAGTGGCCTCCTCCCCGCTTCTTTCAATTACAGAGCAGCGTGTAGACGGCTTCGTTTGGTTCTGCTCGGGTAGGCTACTACAGTGAATTGGGGTGCCCCGCCACTTCCTGGAGGAACAGTTGGCTGCTGAGAGCAGGTTTATCTAAAGCAAGAAATTTCTTTAAATAAGTCTTTGGTCACGCTGTGGAGGGGGTCGCAAATGCAGTCTGAAACTACCCATGCATGGGGAAGCCGGCAAAGGAATCTCTGCTTGTCTAACCATGTAAGTCCTAAGGAAGGCTTTATTTTAAATGCAAGACTGTATGTTCATTTTATTATACAGTCTTAATTTGCGCCTCAAAAGAGGGGCTCCAGGGCAGACATAAAATTAACTTCTCTTTCAGCGTGCTAACCTTTTGGTTTTAATTTATTCACTTGTCAATCTTATGAATGCCTGGTGAACTCAGGCTATTGATTTCCGTGGCCAATGCTATTTTTCCTGTTTATTATAATATATTGTCCCATTGTTACTGGCGCTTGCACTCAGCTAGGTTTCCCACACAGTGGACAGGAAACCGTTCCATGGCATCAGACTTCCTTAGATTGATTTCCAGAGGCTGGGAGGGACCTGCCCACTCCCAGCCCTTTGTGTTGGGAGTGCCCAAGGGCCCCAGCAGGCCTCCTTGGACACTTCCTCCCAGGCCCCAGAGTGGGGGTGGCCTGTCGCCCCTCCCGCGCCGGTCCCCACAGCCCTGGGAAACGCTCCTTATCAGTGCCAAGGTTATGTCATTTCTTTTTACATACGATGTTTATTGTTTTTAGAGCCAGCACTGTGGGAATGTTCTTTTCAGGCGCGACAATGGGGGAGCCGCAGAGGCACGCCGGTGAAACCCCAGCCCCAGAGTGGCTGGCCTTCCAGTGCAGCGTGAACAAACCGTAGCTGGGTAGGGTGGCTCTGCGCAGGCTCGCAAATGATTTGATCCAAAGCTTCAGCATTAGCGTTTTACCCAGGATCCTGTTTGTGGGTTGTTTGAAACACCAAGAACCTTTTAAGGTGGACCAGGAGCTGATGTGATCTGTGCTTTACTCCTCCCCC